>NW_018165599.1:79748-97860 GCF_001263595.1 Phalaenopsis equestris | reverse complement strand
GTAAAGGAGTTACTTGAGGACAAGTAACATTTAAGTTTGGGGGATTTCGATACACCAAAAATATATACATGTTTAGACCCATATTTTATACTCATTTTTGGTGATATTGTACATTAACAGAAGGAATATTTCATGTTTTATTTATTGAAGGTTGTTAATTTTTAGGACTTGGAGCAAAAAGGAAGCAAAAATGATGAAATTTGGAGTCAAAATAGAGATTTTAAAAAATTGTTCAGCGCCGACGGTGCCAGTGTCTGTGACGGTGTCAGTGTCTGTGCAGACCCTATTTTTAGAAGATTCAACAAATTTGGAATCTTTTTGAAGATTTTTTGGATGCACCTATTGGAGAACCGACCCTAGGCTCTATTTAGAGCTGAAATTGATCAGAAAAGACCCCCATTCGCACCACTTTGCGCTCCTCCGCTCGCTCTTGTTTTTTCTTCGCCCCTTTTCGTGCCACTTTACATCATTCCACGCCATTCCACACCATTAGTCATTTATTTTATTTATAATTTTAAGTTTGTGTGGTGAGTTTAAACTTTGTGTGGCGAGTTTAAGTGTGAATTACTCTTTAAGAAGGGTTGGAGAGGGAGAGAAGTGAGAGATTTCTTTTTTTTTCATTTCCTAAGAGAGGCTACAAAGGATTTGCTTTGAGAAAGAGTTTCAGATAAGTGTTGTTTGTTTATTATTGTTGTATGAACTTTCTTTTATATATGAAATTTGTGTTTTGTTGTGTCTTTCTCTTAAATTCTGAGCAGATTCCTTTATCTTTTTTCCTACTCTGAGATATAGTACAATGAAGAGATAATTTGGATGTACCAATGTTAAAATTTAAAATAAATTATGATGGTTTTTCAACTCTGCACTTAATTTACTTTTCAATATGACCAATTGAATTATTAAAATATGTTGTGAAACATATGATCCATGAATTAGAGTATGAGTTCTACAACAGAGTGAGAATCACATTTAAGTCCATGAAGAAGTATTTCGTTCATGGAATTAAGTGCAAATAAATAAGGAAATATACTTTATTGGGTGTAGTATTAGAGATTCTTAGGGCGACAGACTATAATCCTCAATTCAATCTTAGAGTTTAAAACCTAAAGCGAGAGTTAGCCTTCAGGGGAAGGGAAGTGGGAGCTCTGGAGTGGGAGTCATTATCCTTCTAGCCTAGCCACAGATTTAGAGACTAAACCTAAGATTAGTTAATGTTAATGATTTTCTATAAAATTGAATCAGGGTAGAGAAATAAAATTGCTCATATTTTAACTGAATAAGGGTAGAGAAATAAAATTGCTCCTATTTGGCACAATACAAATTTAAATCTTTTAACTAATCTCATTTCACCAAAAACTCATTATAGTGGGAAAGATGTTTTCTCATATTAGAAAACTTCATCACATCAACATAGTTTAGTAGTTACTATTTTAAACTCTGCATTTAAATTCTACTACTTGTTAATAATTTTGTTTTAACAGTATCTCAAACATTCAAAATTAGTGACAGTAATTTTGTTTTATTTCTGTGAATTTCCTACTTAATTTATCATCTTAAAATTTAAACCTTCCTCGTGAAATCGATATTTGGGACTTAAAGAAAAAGTATTATATTACTTGATAATGATATGTATACTTGCGTAGAATCCCAACATTAAGTGCTTAACATTATTATTCATAAAATACAACATCAAATTTTTTTCACCGTTGTAAAGCAGAGTAAACTTTATAAATTTTACACAACTATATTCAACCATGATCATGGTACAAATCTCTTGAGATATTATGCAACATCTAAATCGTATGGGTAAGGACTTTCCTTTAGAACTGATGCTCATCCTCTAGATTGAGCTTGGTATTCCTTTACTTGTTGTTCAATAATTTTCTTTATATCCTTTTTGGTATCATGCCCTGTACTGAAACTTTTTTTGGTTGTTCTTTCTTACTAGCAGAAGTAAACTCCTTTTAATCTGTGATATGACCAATCTCTGGCCGGTTTGCCTCTGGAGATGCTATCTTGGTTGACTGTGGTTGACTATGGAGTGTAGCAATGGCAATCATCCTTTCTTCTATTATCTTTTTCATTTGGTTGATTTGTTTATCCCTTTGTTGGATGGCCCTTTGCAACTCATCAGTGGTGTTCTCCTTAGTGGGTGATGGAGCATCATGTAGTGATGAAGAGCCCCTAGTCTCAATAACATGGATTTTAGCAAATTCCTCTTCCATATAATCCAATGGGTCATAATGTTCATCGTCATTGTCTCTTCCTTATTATTTGAACTCTGTAATGTTGACTCTAAGAATTTCTAAGGCAACCTCAATTGTTTTTTTTTTGCCACCTTAAAGTAGGTCAAAGGTTTCTGGTGAACATCTCTTCTTATGTCAGACCCTGATGTAGCTGTGACATCAACAGTCATAGCATCAGACTTATAATCCATTCAAAGAAAATGACTTTATCGTTCTTCCAAAAGTATTGGCCCAACAACCCTAGGTTTCCACATTTTCTCTCCCAATACTAATTCTTTAAGGTGGGGTGTCTCATTCATGGCATCAACGTGTTGAGAGGGAGTGTGTTCCCTAGCATGTGGACCAAACACAATGGTGAATGACCTCTTGTCTTTAGTTTTCCTGAGTTCTTCATATATGGTAGTAGGTGGCATTCTCGGACAAAGATGAGACTTGACTGATTTGCACTATGAGATAAAGTGGTAATGACATTGATGACGGTGACAATAGTAATTTTGTGATCTCACAGGCGGAGCTTGGTAGAAATGTAAGACGGTCGCACTTTCTTTGACTTGTGAAATCTTATAGTGAGCCTGTCTTTCCTTAAAATCTCAACCTTCATTTGGGGTGTCATGACACATCCCATCCTTTTGAATATCCCAGTGATGGTACAATGCTCCTTTCTGGACAATTTTTCAACAACTGAATAGACTTGGGTGGGGGTAGGCTTTGCCTTCTTCTCACCCAGACCACGATATGCTGGTGGCAATGCAATAGCAATCCTATACACGCCTTCCACTCTATAAGCGATGGACAGTGGGTGAAACCTACTCCCTTTAAAAAGAGGCAAGGTCTCAGACAATGCTGCTTCTTCCAGAAGAAGGGCCGCCTTGGCGAGAACCAACTTTTCAGCTTATGCCCTCTTGGCCTTTATTATCTTCCAGTTGTGGTTTCTCATTTTGAACTGGGTCAGTCGTAGAGACTATGGACTGGAACAAATTTTAAATACCGATGATGGAGAGGCAAAAGTATCAACTATACTTTTCTTATTTAGAATCTCTTTTCCCTTGGACAACAGAGGGACAATAGGTGCAATGATGTTAAATCCAGTGGGGGTGGCTATGAAAATCCCCCTCTCTGTGGGAATGATGAAGTTGGTAGCAATGGGAAGGACAAAATTAGCACGATTTCCTCTATCCTTGGACTTCTTGATCACAGAGAACTCTCACTTACACTTTAAGTCAAACTCAGTCACAGGCTCCTTCACCTTTGGGGTCGTTATCTTCATAACGATGTAAGGTGCCTTACCAAGTATCAATTCAACCTCATCAAAGCCATTTTTGAATTTGATCATCGAGCCATGCTAGCGGATAACCTTATCATCAAACAAGTTAAGTCCTCTAGTAAACGAGAAAATAAGCTTTGGTGATGACTTCGTTTGTGTCATTTGAGGATTTTTGAATATTCAGTAGCGTTCTGTGCTTTATAACTTTATCATGAATACTTAATAAAAAAAAGCCGTCTTGTGGCTGGACACTCTTTTAAAACTTATTTATACAAATTTTGGTCTTTGTATTTCATTTTATTTTTGGAAATAAATTTGGTTTTATCTAAATTTAAGAATTTTTTGTTTTAGATTTTGAGGTATGTATTTTTTTTTTGAATTTTAATGCTAAAATTTTTTATTTTGAGGATATTGAGTTTTTCTTTGAACTTTGACAAACTTTACTTCACTAGGGGCTAAATAAATAATTTTAATAGTAGAATTTAACTAAACTTGTTAACAACAAGCCAGAATCAGAAGAGGAAAGCAAATGTGAAATATTGGACCCGGTCCAAAACTGGAGGGGGCTGATTTCATAACGAACTAACTTTGATAAACTTCGTTCATTTCTCTTAGCCTACCACCCTGTCGGGGGTTTAACCCTCACCCAACTCTAGAATTTCAGAACCCCTTTATTTAAGGATGGTTAGACAGATGGCTCCAAAATCTAAGAGGAGCTACCAATATCTGCTTAAGTAAGAAAGAATTGAGATATTTCAGTAGAATGACTGTAGTTTGGCTCATGAGGGGCGTGGACATACTGTCGATGTATGAAGATAAAACCTCCTGATCATAATGAAGAGAATAAGTCCCAAGATGAGTCGCCAGAATTTGTCGATTGATTTAATTTTTTTTTAAAATGATTTAATTTAATGGATATATATAATTTTGGTTTTGAAAATGGCATCTTAATTTTTAAATGTGAGACCAAATAGATCTCATGCATGTAATTATTTAGATAGTTGAGCATGATACCACAAGTAATACACTACCCCCGAGAGATGAACATATTACTTGTTAGTAGGCTCAATCATTTAAATTAAAGAACTCATGACATTCGTTTGGGCTACAAATTTTGTGACTGACAATTCCTCTATCTAATATAATGATTAGATAAGGTTTATATTATTTGGTTTCTTAATTGGAGTTGAGCTTGGTTTGATGGGCTCTTGAATTTAAGCATGGTGGATTTTAGAATTAGGATGGTGGAATTTTAGAATTAGGCTAGTTTTGGGGATTTTGAAATTACTCGTGATGTGCTTGGTGAAAATTTGAACTTGTAATAATGGACTTTGGGCAAGTTTAATGGATTTGAGGGTAATTGGTAGTGTATGGATGTATAAGGTGAAATGAGTGGGTATGACGGTCCAAGTGGTTATGTACGATGATAAAAGGTAGTATAAGTGTGGTGAGATGTATAGTGGGCATAGATGTGTGTGATATTAAGTATTTTTGAATGTGGTGATGTGCATATGAGTGAAGTGTATGTGTGAGTGAGGTGTAGGTGAAGTCCCCAAATCAGTAAGGGTCTTCCTATGGTGACTTGGCCTTATAGGAAGTCTCTTTTGAGCTTCATCATGTTAGACATAAGCAACCCAACCACGTTTTGATTATTTGAGACCACCCATGTGAAACTTCACAAAAGAGCTACGTGGTTATAACTCCTAAGGGGGTGGGTTCCAGTACTAGTCCTCTAGGATAGTTAATAGAGAAGTCGTATGGCTAGATCCTAAGTTCTAAGAGAAGAATTTATACCTCACCAAAATGAGGTCAACATCAAAAATTAATCAAACATAAGATGAAAAATGGATTGTCTTCAAAGAAACACCTAGTTTAATGTCATGAGCATAACAATTCATGTTCAATCACTCAGATTGACTAAGTTCTATAAGCTCCTTATTCTTACCCAAATCACTGCCCATGTAAGGTTTCAACATTGGCCATTAACTTTTAAAATGTGGGGTGAGTTTGGGTTCTGAAATTTTATAGCCTCATATGGATATGCTTTAACTACATTGCATGGTCTTGACCACATGGATTTTAACATTTTTAGGAATATCTTTAACCTTGAATTGAATAGTAAAACCTCCTCTCTAGGGGTAAATATCTCCTATGAAGCTTATAATCATGTATTTTTTTAATATTTTTTAATTCCAAATTATTTCTTATGCTTCAAGTAAAATTTCATCTAACTCATTTAGTTGTAGTTGCCTTTTGTCCTTAACATCTCTCAAATTAAAATTAAATTTCTTAATAACCCCAAAGGTTTTGTGCTCAAGCTCTAAGGAAAGTGGAAAGCCTTTTTAGAAACTAGATGGTAGGGTGACATCTCAATAAGTAAGCTTTATGATATCTTATATGCTCAAAAAGCGTCATCTAGTTTTACTGTTGAGTCTTTCTTATTGAAATTAACTAATTTTAATAAAACCAATTTAATTTTCTTTTATAAATTTCAGCTTGACCGCTAGTTTGATGGTGATAAGTAGTAGCTACTCTATGTCTAATTCCACATTTCTTCAAGAGATTCTAAACTTGATGCTTATAGATATAACTACCCCCATCACTAATAATAGTTCTAAATGTCCCAAATTTTAGAAAGATATTCTTCTTGAAATATTTGATTGCAGACCTAGCATTATTTTTAAGAGCAACTATAACTTCTATCTATTTATAAACATGATCTGCTTATACTTAATTAAATTAAATTCTTAGAAAGTTCATAAAAGATCACATAATATCTATTTAGTTGACATCGAATAATTCAACATTTAAAATATAATTGAGGAGTATGTCATCTTTTTTCCAAATTTTATTTACTATTTAGCTTCGACCACACTTCTTAACTCTTAAATAGTGCAATCCAATAAATTTTAGATTATAATACCTTAATAGTTGTTCTATCTCCTCCAAACTGGCTCCCTTATTCAAATTCACGACACCTCATAATGATGGGTATATTTATTTTAAGGGAATACACCTAATTATTTGGTCATTATACTTTTAAAAATAAAAGGATCATCCCAGGAATAGAATTTAGAATCATGGATAAATTTTTTTCTATGATGAAAATTCAACCAATACAAAACTATATCGCTTATAAGAAAGTTTACAATATTTGTATACCATGTAACACAAGAATTTACAATACATAAAAACACTCTCATTGACTTCAAAGTCATCTACATCCTGATATCCTAACTCATATCACGATAAATAATCTACTACTTTTTTTTGTTTATTTTCTATCATGAATCTATCTTGTGAAATTCTAGAAATAAAAGAATCAAAGTGATCTACATCCTAATATCGTGATTCATATAAAGATAAATAATCTACTACATTTTATTTTTGGTTCATTTTCTATCGTGAATCTATCTTGTCAAATTCCTGGAATAAAAGAATCTAACATGTAAGTCTAGGTTTAACTTCTTTTTCTTACAATAAATTATATCATGGTATGTGTTGACAATGACTTTTGTCATATCAAGTACGCCTTAAATTTTCAAAGGTTAAATAATAATAGATAGTAATTTTTCAAAAGTTGCATTGTTAGTTTGTCTTTTATTTAAAATTCTACTCGCATAATAAATAATATGAAAATCCTTGTTTTTCTTTTAACATACGAAAGCTGATATAGCAAAATCACTGGCATCACAAATTAATTCAAAAGAAATTTTCCAATTCAGTGTTACAATTATAAGTGTGATGACTAGTTGAGCTTTAAGATTTTGAAAAACTTTTAAACATTATTTGGTAAATTCATATTGTGTATCCTTATTTAATAAATGACATAAATTTATAGTGATTTTAGAGAATTCCTTAAAAAATCTCTTATAGAAACATGCATGCCCTAAATAGCTTCTAACTACTCTAAAAGTGGTGGATAGAGGCAAATTTTCTAACAACTAAATCTTGGCTTTATCTACTTCCAACACTCTTTTAGAAATTTTATAACCTAATATGATTCCTTCAATCATCATAAACTAATACTTTTCTCAGTTTAACACTAAATTAATTTCTTCACATCAATTAAAACTAAGATAAAAATATTGTAGGAAATTATCAATGAATATTCTAAAAATTGAAAAATCATCCTTGGAAATTCAATTTCCCACTCAATCAAATCAGTAGTGATTGATATCATACATCTTTGCAAAGTGGTGAGAGCATTGCAAATACCAAATTACACTTTTCTAAAGGAAAATGTGCTATAAGGACTCATAAAAGTTTTCTTCTCCAAATTCTGAAGATCCATGAAAATTTGGTGAACCGGAATAGCCATCTAAGAAATTGTACTAATGATTTCTTATAAGTTTATCTAACATCTGATCTAGAAAGGGTAAGAAAAGTGATATTTCCAAATGGAATTATTCAATTTCATATAATCTATTCATACACACCATCAAATTATCATCCTATTGGGGATTAACTCATTCTTATAACACTTTATAATAGTTAAACCCTACACATAGTGTATAGAACTCACCCAAGAATTATAAAAAATAGGGTAAATGATATCATCATTAAAATTATTTTAAAATTTCATTCTTAATCAATTTTTTCATAATAGGGTTTATGTTTCCCTAAGGATTAGTTTTTGGTATATATTTTCCTCTATCTAAATCCTATGTAAGCATAAAAATGGCTAATTTCATGAATGTTTGCAATAGTTCAACCAAAAGCTTTTCAACAAGTTCTCAATACTCTCATTAACTTCTCTTCTTGAAGTTTAGCTAATTCAACATAAATGGTTATAGGAAGAGTTAAGTTTTCTTCTAAGGAGGCATATTTTAAATACTTGGGAAAGATCTTAAAATCTAACCAAAGTGCCTTCTCAATTGATGGGTTCAATTGCTCTTCTATGGGTAAGATGTCTAAAGGCTCAAAAATCCTCTTAATGGCTCTAAGGACAGCTAGAAAGGCATAAAGCAAATTCATTTTCATCTTCTATTAAATCCTCCAAAGTTAAAAATTTCTTTAATGGATCAACTTTCAAATGGGTTGAAACTTATCCTTCTACTATCATATCCACCACCTATATCCTAAGACATGTATCATTGGAGTCATCAAATAATTATATTAATTATAAAATATCAAATGTAACTTCTTGATCCTAAACTCTTGTAATTCATTTTTCTTTTTAAACATCTATTATAGCCCTTCTAATTACTAGAAATGGTCTCCCAAGGATAATATAATGAAATCAACAGAGAAAATGAACCTGTTTATCTTAACTAAACTTCTTTTGTAACACTCCTAAGGTAAGTTAATTACTTATCAACTAATTTTAAGGTGATAGTGGTGGGTTGCATTTTTCACAGACCCAACTTCATACAAAAAGATAAGGCATGAGACTTATAATAGCTTTTTAGTGACACAGTACTTATTAAAAAAAATTATCCCTTCTGATGCAAGAAATTGTAAAGCCACAAAGATCTTTCATATTTTGGAATAATTTTTTCGGATAATGACACTATATTTTTCTATGAGAGTAATAATTTCAAATTCTCTTAGCTTACATTTTTATATAATATAAATTTCATATATTTAATGTAGCTAGGTATTTATTCGAGATCCTAAATAAATGAAATATTTATTACAAATTTCTTAAATTCTTCATAAAATAAAATAAAAAATTCAATCAAAATTGTGTTTCTATAGTTCTTAAAGGAATAGTGGTGGTAGTCTTTCCATAGGCTTTGTAAAGTTAGTCTTCCTTTTAATTTCTATTGGTTTGTCCAAAGAGATTTCTAAGTTAATAAAGGTCTTTTAGTTTTCAAGTTGAGGCTCATCTCTAGTTTCATGCACTATCCTCCTCTATTCTTTCGCTAGATGTAGGCACATCTTCCAACTTATTATTAATTCTAAGTGAAACAATATTTCACTTCACCTTTCCCTTATCCTTATGTTTTAATTTGGTGTTGCCCAGTAATGTTCCTTGGGGTATATTGCTAAATGAATTAACAAATTTTCCTAATTGTGTTTAAATATTTTTTTTATTAATGCGGCTTAACTCTGTAACTGACTACCTATCTATAACACCAAGTCTTCCAAAGATTTTTTCTTTTTTTTAATAAATTAACTAAGGTAAATCAAAGGGGATAGATTGGTCTTGTGCTTGAAGGATTAGTGCCTTGATCGTTGCAAATATATAGTTTATTTTTTTGGTTAAAAAACAAATTATTTTGACCTACATTTTGTTGATTATTTCAATCAAATTAGGATGATTTCTAAAACTAGGATTGTAGAAACTCAAGTCAAGGTTTTTTGGTTAGTTACTAATCTGATTCTGTGGACTTCATTTTTGGTTGAGGTCTAGCTTTGACCTCTTAAGTAGCCTAGGTTCTAGCCATAGGATTTTGCTATTTACTTTTCCTAGAAAACTAGAAAAGGAACCCTCACCATATTAACCCTCACCATTAGAAATTCTAAACTCTTCTTTGCTCAACTTGAAGTTCCACATATTGGTCCTAACCTCTAACACTTAGAAGGTGGAGTCAGTGTGGGGGAAATCAAGGGGAGTCTCCCATAGGATGGTCAGACCTTAGGACTAACCCTGGGTGGTCTGGTTTTAGTTGAGATGGCTTGCACACACTAAACTTTCTTAGATACCCCAAACTCTAAGACCCCTTGATTTGGTCTCATGATTCCTTTTGGAAAGCTCATATGAATGAACCTATACCCCTAATATTTGGCTAAGAGGATCTAATATTTGGCTAAGAGGGTTAGAACCAGCATATTCAACATCCAAAATGAGTCCTCACATGGCTTCTAATAGTTTGGCATAGCTTCATGGCTTACTTGCCCATTCTAGCCCAAAATCACCAAATTACCAAAATACCCCTACATCCCTAATTTTTGCTAAAAATCCCAAAAATACCCAAAATATTCAAATTTTCCCAAAAATCATCTCAAATCACTCACCACTAAAAATCATTTCAAACTATTTGAAAATACCCAAAGTACCCAAAATTTCACAAAAATCACCAAATTCACAAAATACCCCCAAAATTATAAAAAAATTACCAAAATGCCCCTCATGACCCAAAAATTTCAAAAATTCCCAAAAATTCCAAAATCATCCCAACTATTCCCAATTTCAATTTTTACCATCAAATTGACACAATTTTCCAAATTTTACCCAATTTGACCAAAAGCCCCAAATTTGCCCTTAAGGGCCCAATTTCCCCAAATTAGTCTCAATCATGGCCCAATTGACCCCAATCTTGCCCAATTTCAATTCCAAACCAAAATTCAATATCCATAATCCTAATCTAAATGAAATTCATGCCCAATTTGACCCAATTTCAAGCTCAATTTTATTCAAATCAAAAAGGCTCAATTTTGACCATATGACTATATCCACCAAATTGGCCTTCAAATTCAATTCAAATCATTTGAAATCAGTTCCAAAATCTTTATGAAATATTCATATAAAAAATTCAACATAAATTAGCCAAAATTTTAGCCCAAATTCAATCTCAATTTTTAAAGCCCAAATCAAAAGCCCACATGTCATTTTTTTTTCTCTTCATCATCCATTCGATTAAAATCATTCCCTAAGTTTTATATTCATGATCAAATATTTCAAAATAAAGAATCATGTCAAAATTCACCAAAAATACCAAATAAATTCAAAATCCCCTTTCATGCAAAAGAGCCAAGCCACATGCAAGCCATGAAGCCACTCCCAAGCCATAGGTGAGTCATGAGAGCCTTGCCACCTCATCAAGCTATTAATAAGGACAAGCCACTTTTAGGCCTCTTTAAAAAAAATTTTAAACATTTTAATGACACACTTAAACTCATGTTTATCCAAAATCCCTTGGATGGGGACCTCTCCACACCACTTCAGCTGAACCACCTCATTCTCCTCAGCACCCAAACCTTCCTTAGTGGCTGAACCCAGCCCCAAACCATGTCTTGACCCAACTTGACCCAAAATGGCTCTTTCCCCATTCCTCTTTAATCCAACACCTTTACTCATGGCTAACCCCAATTGGTTGCACCAAACCCAGCTCTGATCCATCTAACCAAATGGTGACCTGACCATGGCCGGCCAACCACATTGGCTGCCGGAAAACACCATGGACAAGGCATCCTATATAGTTAAAAATCAAAATTAAACCCATCCAAGCCGCCTCATTCCAATTGGACACTTGCACTCTGCTTCACTCCACCTAAGCAAGCCTTTCCACCTACCAATTGCTCATGAGGGCCACCATGGGGTCCTGTATTAAAACTCACCCTCCACGACCAAGGACTTGTGGAGACTATGCAAAATTGATCCCAGAGCTTCTTCAAGACCCACTAAGTTTAATCTAACCATCCTCGAGCCCTCAAGCCCACTGTATGAGCTCAATTTTGAAGCTTAAAATCAAGCCCAAAATAGGACATCTCTGTAGACTCCACAAAATTCAAATTATTTGCACCCACACCATCCCTTGAGTGAGAGAAGAAGGTCCCTCATAGAAGCCCCATCACCAGACCACCCTAGGGTGGGACTTTGATTGAACCCCTAAATCGGCCTTGGTCGATTTCATATCTAAACATTTCACCACAGCTTGAGGCTTCATCTAGGAGTTCTTTGGACTCAAGGCAAGCTTTTGGAAGCACCCAATGGAGGCCACACCTCTTGGGCAAAGGTATTGAACTCTCCCCTTAAACCGAGCTTCATTTAATTCTCCATGCTTATACAATTGATTTAAGACTTGATCAACCATATGGATATGTTCTACTAGTCAAGAAGAGTAGATAGAAACAAACCTCACTTAATTTGGTTGAGTATCAAGAGAGATATTAAGGTTTAAAGTTAGACGGTTCTCAGGTAAGGGACTTGGTGATGATGAACTAATGTCGTTTGTTTCCTTGTGTATCAGGCGAACGGTCGTGATGGAGCTGGATGAAGGGATGGAACGGAATAGCGGGAGGCGTGGCAGCTGACTTGGATGACAGCACCGAATCAGAAGATGTCGTGTGGAGCTTCGGAGCCGCTATAAGGTGACATGGCGCCGCATTGGATAAGTAGAAAAATAGGGATTTAATTGATTTATTTAATTCCCATAACTTAGAAAATTTATATCTTGGTATAGAAAAATCACAAAAATAAAATAAATATACTCTCTCACTCAGTGAACAGAGAAGAACAATGTGGAAATGTTTTCATATTTTTTTATGCATGTATTATTTTTAATTAATTAAATAGTATTTTTCTTATTTGAATTCTCCAATTTCCTAGACATTTTACCATAGCATGGGACTATGAGGCTTTTGACATATCTGTTGTTAGGTATCTCTCCTGATTTTTCCAAGGTCGGGGGGGGGGGGGGGGTATTTTTCACTTATATTTTGGTAAAATATTTATAAAAATAAAAATACGCATCATAAAAATATAAATTTTTTTGTTAGATTCACTATGGTCAAAGGACTCTAGAAAAAATATAAACTTGGTTTAACTCATTAAAAATAATCCTAATTGTTACAAACCCTAAAAAATGAGATAAAATTAATTTGGAGTAATTATAAATGTAAATGACATAAAAATCATTCCCCATTGTGATTTAATGTCAGAGGAGCTCCCCACAAAAATTTCAAAGTCAATTTGAATTAATTTGACCACTCAAATGGATTAATCAATTGAAATTACGCTTTTGGTATTAAAATAATTATAATAATTAAAGTACTACTTTAAAAATTACCAAATATGGTATTGGGAGCTCCTTATGACCAAAGGAACCTAAGAAAAATAAAATTGGAATTAAAATAAATACTTTATTTTTGAGTTATTTTTGGGCATTTAAATAATTTAAAATTAATTAAAAATCATAAAAAATTGTAAAATTGTAGAATTGCAGGATTTTAAAACAAACAAAAATATCACATTTGGTTTCCTGATCACTTTGAATCAATTAAAATAATTTTCCTAATTTTCTAAGTCAAGATATTAATTTTAAAGGCTTAAAAATGAATTTTCTTTAGTTTTCCACCAAAATAATTCCAATAATTAAAATATAAATCACAAAAATATGAAATTTATTTTTTTGAGTTCCCTGGACTCAAAGAGATTTAATAAAAATATAGAACTGTTAATTTTCTACATAAATAATATTTTAAATTTAATTAATGCTCAAAACAATCAAATAATTCTAATAATTAAATTAAACCTCTAAAAATAATAAAAATTGGTCCAAGTGGTCCTCTAGCCTAGGTAAACATCCAATAAGTTTTTTAAGGATAGAAGTTTTGTTTTGGTTGAGTTATTAAATTTTCATTGGAAATCACTATTTTTGCATTAAAAATAATTTTAAAATTAAATAAATTCAGAAAAATCACATATTCTCTTCTGATGTTCTAATTAACCCATGAGTGGGGTAACATGAAATTTCCAAGTCATTTGAGACTAATTTAATGAATTATAGGATATTAAGGCCTTAGGGGGGAAAAGGGTAATTTTTGAATTTAGGGCTTAAATAATTCTTAGGCTTAATCAAAGGGCTAAATGGGCAACAAATAACCTTAATTGATATGTTTTGATGATTGAAATATGAAGGAAATATGAAATTGAAATATGAAGGGGATAAATGGTAGTAAACAACTTCATATTGGTCTTGCAAAGGGAAAATTTGTAATTTTCTTAAAATTGATGAAATTTGGAAGAATATTTAAATAAAAAAAAGATATTGAGGTGAGGGGTTTGATTTTTGGAAGATCATAACACACTGATTTTAAGCCTCAATTAATGGTTTTGAAATGATTTATGATTGATGATAAGGATTAAAGGTATAAGCATTTAAATCATTTTTCTAAAATTACAAATTTACCCAGATGATAAGGATTAAAGGTATAAGAATTTAAATCATTTTTCTAAAATTACAAATTTACCCATTAATTTTTAAGGGTTTAGTAGTTGATCCCGAGAAAATATAGTTGTGTAAAATTGATAAAGTTGACTCCGCTTTACAACGGTGCTAAAAACTTGATGTGGTACTTTATCTTTATGAATAATAACATTACTTTATGAATAATAACATTAAGCACTTAATGTTGGAATTCTATTCAAGTATACGTATCGTTATCAAGTAATATAGGACTTTCTATTTAAGTCCCAAATATTGATCCCACGAGAAAGGTTTAAATTTGAAATTATAAATTAACTAGGAAATTCACGTAAAAAAAACAAAATTACTGTCACTAATTTTGAATGTTTGAGATATTATCAAAACTAAATTATTAACTACTAGCATAATTTAAATGCAAAGTTTAAAACAGTAACTACTAAACTATGTTTATGTGATAAAGATTTCTAATATGAAAAAGCATCTTTCCCACTACAATGAGTTTTAGGTGAAATGAGATGAATTAAATGGTTTAAATTTGTACTGTGCCAAATAGGAGCAATTTTAATTCTCTACCCTGATTCAGCGTTATAGAAAATCATTGGCTAATCTCAGGTTTAGTCCCTAAATCTGTGGCTAGGCTAGGAGCATACTGGCTCCCACTCTAGAGCTCCCACTTCCCTTCCCCTGAAGGCTAACTCTTGCTTTAGTTCTTAAACACTAATATCAAATTGAAGATTTTAGTCTATCACCCTAAAAATCTCTAATTCCTACACCTAACAAATAATATTTCCCTATTCATTTGCACTTAATTCCATGTTTGCACTTAATTCCATGAACGAAATACTCCTTCATTGACTTAAATGTGATTCTCACTCTGTTGTAGAACTCATACTTCATTTCGCGGATCATATGTGTCACAACATATTTCAACAATTCAATTGACCAGATCAAAAAGTAAATTAAGAGCGGAGTTAAAAAACCATCACAATTTATTTTATATTTTAACATTGGCACCTTCAAATTATCTCTTCATTTCACCATATCTCAGAGTAAGGAGAAAGATAAAGGAAACTACTCATACTTCATGAGAAAGATATAACAAAACACAAATTACATATATAAAAAAAAAGATCATACAAAACTAATAAACAAACAACACTTATCTAAAACTCTTTCTCAAAGAAAATCCCTTATAGCCTTTCATAAGAAATGTAGGAAGAAGAAATCTCTCACTTCTCTCCCTCTCCAACACTCCTAGAGAAGATTTCACACTTAAATTCACCATAAAAACTCAAAACTATAAAGAAAATAAATGACTAATGTTGTGGAATGGAGTGGAGGGATGCAAAGTGGCACGAAGGGGAGCAAAAAGATGCGAAGAGAGACCAAGAGCTAGAGGAGGAGCACAAAGAGAGTCTTTTGTGATCATTTTTGGCTCTAAATAGAGCCTAAGGTCGGTTTTCCAATAGGTGCATCCCAAAACTCTTCAAAAAGCATCTAAATTTGTCGAATCTTCTAGAACCCAGTGGCCCGTCAATATAATCCATGCTTTCTGTCAAACGGTGCCTTCAGTGCCCAATCTGGCGCCGTCGACGTAGAAAATTTTGTTAAAAATTCCATTTTGACTCCAAATTTCATCCTTTTTGCTTCCTTTTTGCTCCAACTCCTAAAAATCAACAACCTACAATAAAACATGAAAAATACCTTCCTTTAAAGTACAAGATCACAAAAAATGAGTATAAAATATGGGTCTAAAAATGCACATATTTTTGTTGTATCAAAATCCCGCAAACTTAAATGTTACTTGTCCTCAAGTAGCTCTTTTACTACATAAAAATATGACTCATGATAAAGATTTTAATTTCTAGATTTCCATATTTTAGTCCACTAAACACAATAGTATAACTTAAGAAAAATGTAAAATAACTCCAGTTAATACTTAAGGTTTAAGAATATCTCGCAATCAAGTCTAAAATTTTTAATTCTCTACTCTTTTCAAGGAAAATTACAAATTATTCATATTAAAGCCACTTAGAATATCCATATGAAAAAGAACTTCATAAAACTTTACTAGTAAATGTACTAATACTGAAATATAAGTTTAGAAAATGTAGTCAAGCCTTTTTCTTTAACTAATTCAAGTGAAGCCAATTTTTAATTAGACATCTCCTCAAGCTTCTCCTCACATCTCTTTTTTTCTTTTTTCTTTTTTTTAGGATCATTTTCAATCCTTTTTCTTTTCTTTTCTTTTCTCTCTTTTTTTTATATGAGGATTACTATATCTGGATATCCTTTAATGATTTTGAACTTCACTATCCTCTTCTTAAAGTTAAAAACTTTTCACATTCCTTCACTTTATAAATTTATTTTAGCTTTAAAGATTTTTTATAGAGTTTTATTCTTTTCTTCTTACATAAATTTATAAGATTTTTAATACTTCAAAAATACAAATTCTTTTAGTTATAATAGAAAAACATAGTCTTATTCTATCATACCAAATATCTTAATATCTAAAATTAACCTTTATTATTAAAAATTTTTACTTAAGTTTACTATATATTTTGAAACACAAATATAATTATCTAAAGTTACCCTCTAAAGTTACCCTCTAAAGTTGCCCTCTAATACTAGAGGTCATGTTAAATTTTTTTAAAATATTTTGAAAGTATAACTAATTGAGGAATCTTTATGTGCGGCGGAATAGCACATGTGGTGTTTGGTGATATTTATTGATTTTCTCCCCCCACCCCCCAACTTAAATTTTTAAAAGATTTGCATGAAAAACTGAAAAAAATAAAAGGTGAAAGAAAACATTTAATACATAAAGAAAAGACTTACGTGTTGAAGGTTCTAATTTGAAACTTAAATCTGAAATATTGCAGGTGCTAATATGAAAAGCTACAAGACTTAAAAAAACATTAAATAACATATAATACATATAAAAATTTGCTGAGAAAGAGTTAACTACAACTACATTCAACAAAGTACTAGAAACTAACAACAGTTCTAAAATGATTTCCAATGTAAAAATAGTCTCACAAATCTACTGTTCACAATATAACATAATATTTGAAATAAAGTATCACATTCTAAAAACAAACAGTCTCAACAATAAATTACAACCAAACATAAACTAAACAAAATCTAACTAAAGCATCATCAATAATCATCATCTTCTTCTTATTCTTCCACATCCAAATTTTGCTGCTGATATGGGGTAAAAATAGGGTGAGTAAGAAATTGAACTGAGTGATCACCCCTCATCTCATATATCTGCCTCATATATCTGACCATCGCATCATCATAAGCATCATCATATTCAAACTTCTGTCTTATCAAATCAACATTATGTGCATTTCTAGCCTCCATATTTTCTATTCTACTTCTCATTCTCAAGATATCTCCCTGTTGGATCATCATCTGCTCCATAAGTTCCTGGATAGTAGGGTACTAGAAGTAGTACTTGAAGTAGAAGGAATATCTTTGGTACTACTTCCAGATCTCCATCGAACATGAGATTCATAAGTCTTTAAATTGGCATACCCAATAGGTTTTAAAGGTTCAATCCTCTCCTCATCCATTCTAAAATCAACTCCTGCTTGCTCACATATTGTGAAGATCAGGGCAGGGTGTGCTAAACCACTAGTAGTCTCTCCCAAAGCAATAGATTGAGTGTTTATATAAATAATAGAGCCTACATCTATCCTTCTCATCTGCTAGATACA
>NW_018165599.1:76272-79735 GCF_001263595.1 Phalaenopsis equestris | reverse complement strand
GATACAGAAGTTCAAGATGGCTCTATCCCTTGTAACCTCACCATGATGATTTGTTGTTATCATTCTTCCAGAAATAAAATAATGTCAGGCCTTAGATACTACATTTAACATAGAAAGGGAAAGTTTGCCTTAACTCCATTCTTCACCGTCCAGGTTCCTCTTCCATCAGTAAGAAAAGAACTAACCTTATTTAAGGCCTCATTCATAGTAGAAAATGATTTGTACTGACAGCTATATATATCTTCCAATTGATAAAATTCATTAATGTTCCTCGGAGTAAACTCCACCATTTTCTCACGAACAAACATAAAGTCTTCAGAAGTCTCCTTGAAATTGGCATAGAACTCCATCACTACACCAATAATCGCCTCGGCAGTAAAGTAACAAAAATTCTCCCACTACCAAGCATTGATTACTCTCTCGAATTCTCCTCCTAGATTTTTAAATCCTTGATCCATAATCAATTTTTTAGTTGTATGTAGACTATTGAAGCAAATTTTGGCCTTGTAATTGACAAACTTTTGATCATCAAAATCTACCTTTCTCTTTCCTTTGCTCATTCTTGGTGGCATGTTAATCTACAAAAATTTGATAAAATCCAAATAAATTTCTAAAAGTTCTGAAAATCACAATGTGGAACATTTTAAACTTAATTCTACTAAGTAAGAGTTCTTCACCAAAGAATTTTCTCAAAATCTTCTAAAAAAATTTTAAAATTTTGGATCTCGATATTGTAAGATAAATCCATAGTGAAAATAAAAAATTTTGAGCTCAAAGTGTAGCTCTTACCTAAAGAAGATGAAATTCGAACTTCGTTTGCCTTATAATCACCTCAAATTCGAGCAATACCAAGCACTAGGTGTAAAAACCAGAAGTTGAAGGCGACTAAAAGGTAAAAATGGTGTTTTACTAAGCAAATCATAAATTTTATGGGGTTTGGATGGTTTTCGGATAGAGGGCGCTGTCGGCGCCGATGCACGCGCTGTCGGCGTCGGTGGCCAAAAAATTAAATTTTCTATTTTTGCAACTTTCAATTTTCTTTCAATTTACTCCAAACTCTATTTAGTCTTTTTGAACACTAATTTTCATCTTATAATAATTCACAAACAAACATTTTCACAAACAACATCAAACTAACTTTTATATATAAAAATACATTTTTTACAAATACATTTTTCTAATCACACTTTCACATACATAAAGCAAATTAAATTATAATTAAGTGTCGAAATCAAGCCACAACAATAGAACACTGACACAAAACTATACACACAATCAGCACGCAATCAAAGTCAATAGAGTTCTAAAGCAAAATAAAGTAAAGTAAATCAATTCCACACAATTACATTAAAAACAAAATTACTATAAACTAGTAGAGAGTCCAACTTCTTAAATTGTTCTGCTTCATCTTTCGTACTTTCTCCTCCTCTAATATCTCCCATAGACTGGTAATGGATGTACAAATTGTAGAAGGGTCGGTACGGGAATTGATTAATTAAATTCTCATCGAACCATCCATTTTTCTTAAACATCTGCATCAATCCTGCTTCAATTATTCTAGTATGATCAAAATTCTCTTTCATCCTCCAATCCAGACAATCAAAAAGGTAGTTGAGATTTCCTATTGCATTCATAATACTCTGAAGTTCTCTTTCTATTTTCTTCATTTTCTTCTCCAAAGTTATTGAACTTCCACCTATTTGTGGCATTAATGGTGTTGAAGCATGTGATGAATGATCCAAGATAATATCTGATGCTTCATTTCCATTCCCAATGTAATTGTCATCAATAGGAATCATGGGATCTTAACGTAATAATACTTTCTTCCAACTTTTATATGACACTTGAGATTGACTGCAAAGTAACAAAATTGTGGAATGATGCCTCAATCCATATATTGGTCCATTCATAATAATACCCATAATAGATTTGAACATAATCGATCGCACATCAATGGGTTTTTCCATTTGAATGTAAAAGTTTAAAATGACACTTTCTCTTATAACTCTACTAATCTTCATGGTAGGGAGTAATTTTGCAGATATGAAGAAATGCCATTATTTTGATATTGGGTTAAGCAGTGAAGCAGAGAAACTAACGTATCCCTCATCTCTGATTTCACAATTATCATTTTCATCTGTCAGAAAATTATATACATCTTGCATCATATCTCTCATTGGGATAAAATTTGTATAATGATAGATTGGAATGTTTTCTATCATATACAAATTATTAATTCAAACCGAAGTAAATGGTACAGCCTTACCTCGAATGAAGACGACTCCTTAAATAATTCCATGTAAATTAGCATAAAATTTCTTTACCACTGGTACAACAACTGCAGCGGTAGTGTAGCACAAAAATTCCTAACTTCTCTGCACAATGATTTTCTCACCAAAGTAAATGGTACAGCCTTACCTCGAATGAAGACGAATGAAGATGACTCCTTAAATAATTCCATGTAAATTAGCATAAAATTTCTTTACCACTGGTACAACAACTGCAGCGGGAGTGTAGCATAAAACTTCCTTCTCTGCACAATGATTTTCTCAATCTGCGAACTTGGATTACTCAATTTATGATTGACAAAGCCTCTCTTTTTGATACGTCTCTTTTTTGTAATGACTTTGTCGTATAATCTCTACGTGTCAAAATTGATAAACTTTCTTCTATTGAAAACGCCATACCTTGAAGTATTTCTGGAATTGGAAGCCATGAAATTCGAAATTTGGAAGTTCTGGTCGTCCAAGGCAGTTTTAGGCCTTTAAAGTTCCACCGCTTTTACACTAAACCCGCGCAATTACTCGAGACGCTGTCGGCACTCTTGATGGCACTATCAGCGTCATGGTCATGTTGTCGAGCGTCGTCGATGCCCATTTTGGAGTCGTCTGCGCCAGAGGCCAAAATCGCATCTTGTATTTTTTTGTTCAATTTGATTCCAAATTTTCCTCCAATACCAATACTTGTCTCAATTTATGATATATAAAAAATTGTGTAGGATTCAAAAATATTATTATTTCCTAAAAACACTTATTAAATAAAATAGTAATACATAAATATATATAGATTTATATATGGGTTGCCTCCCACAAAGGGCTTAGTTTAATGTCATCAGCCCGATGTACCATTATTTAATCAGGATGACTTAACATCAAAACTTCTTTAAATTGTGGCACGTGTCCTTCATAATAATGCTTCAATCGATGCCCATTAACTTTAAATATCTTTCCAGTATTAGGATCTTTAATAACAACAATTCCATAATGATAGACTTTAATCACCTTAAATGGTCATAACCATCTAGATTTCAATTTTCTTGGAAATAGTCTTAATATTGTATTATATAATAAAACTTCTTATCCAGGTTCAAACTTCTTCTTAATAATCTTCTGATCAAGCCATATTTTCATTTTCTCTTTATAGATTTTTGCATTATCATATGCTTCATTTCTAATCTCCTCAA
>NW_018165599.1:66731-75595 GCF_001263595.1 Phalaenopsis equestris | reverse complement strand
GATCACATGTTTTAATATATTCATTAACATCTCTAAAAGAGTAGACCAATAAAATCCAGCTTGCAAAATTTTATATGCAGTTCAATTTGTTCCAAAATGTCCTCCAAATTCAAAATCATGACATCTTTCAATTATTTGTTGAGTTTCTTCATAAGGCACGCACCTTCTAATAATTAGATCTTTACATTGTTTATATAAATATGGGTCATCCCAAAAATAGAATTTTGAATCATTTATAAATTTCGTTAATTGTTGATTCTTAATATCTGATGGTAGAATATCACTTACAATATAATTTACTATATTGGCATACCACGGTATATTTATGTCATTAATATTATATAATTGTTCACTAGGGGAATTTTCTAAAATTTCATTTGCAAAATTAGTTAATATTTCTTTTTCTAGTCTAGACAAATGATCAGCTATTTGATTATCATTTCCCTTTCTATTAAGTACAATAAAATCAAATTCTTGCAATAGAAGTATCCATCTAATTAATCTTGGTTTAACATCCTTCTTTTGCATCAAGTATTTGATAGCAGAATGATCTGTATGCACTATACATTTGGTTCCAAATAAATAAGATCTAAATTTATCAAAGGCATAGCAATAACTCTCATTCAGTAGTAGTGTAATTAATTTGAGCATCATTTAGAGTTTTACTAGCATAATATATTACTTTAAAAACTTTGTTGTGCCTTTGTCCTAAAACAGCTTCAATAGTATAATCACTAGCATCACACATTATTTCAAATGGTTTCTCCCAATCATTTGGGACTATTATAGGTACAATGATTAATTTTTGTTTGAATAATTTAAATGCTTTTATGAATTACTCATTGAAATCAAATTTTTTATCTTTTTCTAAAAGTTGGCATAATGGCTTAGTCATTTTCAAAAAAAAAATTTATGTTGCGCCTGTAGAAACTAGCATGTCCTAGAAAACTTCTTACCACTCTAACCGTAGTAGGAGGTGGTAATATTTCAATAAATTGAATTTTTGCAGGGTCTACCTCAATGTCATTTTTAGAATTTAATGCCCAAGTACAATTCCTTTTGCAACAATAAATTGACATTTTTCTCAATTTAGTGTTAGGTTGATTTTTTTCACATAATTCCAGAAATTTTTCTAAATTATTTAAACATAATTTAAATGAAGTCCTAAATACAAAGAAATCATCCATAAATACTTCCATTCTGTGTTCAATCAAATTGCTAAATATTGACATCATACATCTTTGAAATGTCGCAAGTGCATTGCATAGTCCAAAAGACATTCTATGAAAAGCAAATGTTCCATAAGGGCCTGTAAATGTTATTTTCTCTTGATCCTGTTTGATGATAACTTGCATATGATAACTTGCATATCCATCTAAAAAGCAGTAGTATTTGTTTTCATCCAATCTATCCTACATTTGGTCTTGAAAGAGTAAAGGAAAGTGATCTTTCCTGGTGGCCATGTTTAATTTTATATAGTCTATACAAAGTTGCCAACCAGTGACTTATCTTATTGGAATTAATTCATTTTTCTCATTTACTTCAACAGTCACTCCTCCTTTCTTTGGAACACAGTGAATTGGACTCACCCAAGCACTGGCTAAAATGGGATATATAATTCCAGCATCTAACCATTTTAAGGTTTCTTTTTTAACAACTTCTTTCATTATTGGGTTTAATCTCCTCTGAGGATCAGCTTTAGGTTTGTTATGATCTTCTAATAGAATTCTATGCATACAAATTAAAGGACTAATTCCTTTAATATCTGATAAAGTCCATCCAAATGCATTTTTATATCTTTTCAACATGTCTATTAATTTTTGTTATTGCATATCAGTTAATTCTGAGGATACTATAACAGGTAATGTAGACAAATCTCCCAAAAATGCATACTTCAAATGTGTAGGAAGTTCATGTGGCCTAATCTTGAAGGAATAAGATTTTTATTATCATTTTCCAACAAATCTAAAGTTTCAAATTTTTCCTGAACATAATCTAAATTTTCTTCATAATCTAAATTCTCATTCATCTAAATTTTCTTCTTTTATTTCATTCTCATTCTCACTAAATTCTTCTTGTCTTAATTTTTCTTCATACTCTTTCTTAAATTTCTCATTACTTAGATAATCAGTAACTTTCATCCTAAAACATTCATTATATTTTTCTATTGCAGGATATTTCATAGCTTTTGTAATATTAAATATTACTTCTTGATCATTAACTCTCATTATTAATTTTCCTTTTTGCACATCTATCACAGCTCTCTCTATTGCAAGAAATGGTCTCCCCAAAATAATAGGAATCTCTTTATCTTCCTCCATATCTAATACTATAGTGTCCACAGGAAAAATAAATTTATCCACTTTTACTAATACATATTCTATAACTCCTTTAGGATAAGTGATTGATCATCAATTAGCGATCAGCTAATTGAAGAGTTAGCAGTAGTAGAGAAATCTCTCCTAAATCTAAATGTTTAAAAATTGATAGAGGCATAAGATTGATACTCGCTCCTAAATCACATAAGGCTTTTCCTAAAAACTTTTCACCAATTGCACAAGGTATAGTAAAACTACCAGGATCTTTTAACTTTTCAGGAAGCATTTTCTGAGTAATAGCGCTACATTCTTCACTGAGTACAACGGTCTCATGATCTACAAATTTCCTTTTCTTGTTTAGTATATCTTTCATAAATTTCACATAACTTGACATTTGTTCCAAAGCCTCAATGAAAGGAAGAAACAGAGGTAATGGTTTTTCTAAGGGAACTTGTATTTGTTCATTTTCATTATGGTCACTTTCAATCTCTTCCTTCTCCTCATCAACTTCAATTTCTCTTTGGATTCTTGTTTCAACTTCTTTTCCACTTTGTAATTGAATAGCTTTAATTTGATCCTTATTTTGATCTTTTGGATTAACTTCCACAGTACTTGAAAGATTTCCTAAAGGTTTGTTACGTAGTGCAGTAACAATATGTTGATTTTCAATATTTCTAATAGCAACCCCTTGATTTTGTATCTGATTTCCCATATTCAACACTACTTCTTCCATCACCAACTTCTTTTTCTTAACTTGTGGGTTAGGGTTAGAGTTAAATCTAAGACTATAATAAGGTTGATAATTAGGATTTCCTTGATTGTTTCAATTTCCTGAGGGGTGCACTGATGATTGTTTAAATTTCCTGAGGGGTTCACTGAATTTTTATAATTATAGTGATTTTTATTAGAGTGATTTTTCCATCCAAGGTTGTAAAAGTTATAATAGGGATTGTTATTTCAATTATTTATAGCATTCAAAGTTTCGTAAGATGATTGAGTATCAAGTATCTTCCCTAGTGAATTTTCCTCTAATACTGGTGGCATTTGAGAATAGTTCACTTCAATTTGATCAATTTTTTTTGATATAGCAACAATTTGAGATGCTAAAATAGACATTGCATCAAATTCATGAATAGTAGCTACTCTCTAAGGATTTACCCGTTCAGAGAGCCATTGAAAATTATTAGTAGTCATTTCTTTTATTAAAGAGTATGCTTCATCAAAAGGTTTTGACATTAAAGTTTTGTCTGCAGCAGTATCTATAATATATCTAAGTGACGTACTAATAGATTATAAAAAGTTTGAATTATTAATCAATCTGATAAAGTATGATGTGGACATTTCTAAGGAGATAATTATTACCCAATAAAAATTAAAATGCTCGTCATAAAATAAAAAAATTTTCTTGGTAGATTCACTATGGTCAGAGGACTCTATGAAAAATATAAACTTATTTTAACTCATTAAAAATAATCGTAATTGTTACAAACCCTAAAAAATGAAATAAAATTAATTTGGAGTGGAAATAAAATTAATTTGGAGTAATTATAAATGTAAATGACATAAAAATTATTCTTTGTTGTAATTTAATGTCAGAGGAGCTCCCCACAAAAATTTTAAGTCAATTCAAATTAATTTGACCACTCAAATGGATTAATCAAGTCAAATTGTATTTTTGGAATTAAAATAATTATAATAATTAAAATACTACTTTAGAATTTACCAAATTGGTTTTTGGATCTCCTTATGACCAAAGGAACCTAAGAAAAATAAAATTAAAATTAAAATAAATACTTTATTTTTTAAGTTATTTTTGGCATTTAAATAATTAGAAATCATAAAAATTGCAAAATTATTTTTTAGTTATTTTTTGGCATTTAAATAATTAGAAATCATAAAAATTGCAAAATTTTAAAACAAATTAAAATATCACATTTGGCTTCCTGATCACTTGGAATCAATTAAAATAATTTTCCTAATTTTCTAAGTCAAGATAATAATTTTAAAGGCTTAAAAATAAATTTTCTTTTTTTTCCACCAAAATAATTCCAATAATTAAAATATAAATCACAAAAATATGAAATTTGTTTCTTTCAGTTCCTTGAACTTAGAGAGATTTAATAAAAATATAGAACTTTTAATTTTCTGCTTAAATAATATTTTAAATTTAATTAATGCTCAAAATAAACAAATAATTCTAATAATTAAATTAAACCTCTAAAAATCATGAAAATTGGTCCAAGTGGTCCTCTGACATAGGTAAACTTTCAATAATTTTCTCAAGTACAGAAGTTTTGTTTGGTTGAGTTATTAAATTTTCATTGAAAATCCATATTTTTGCATTAAAAATAATTATAAAATTAAATAAACTCAAAAAAATCACATATTCTCCTCTCATGTTCTAATTAACCCATGAGTGGGGTAACATGAAATTTTCAAGTCATTTGAGTCTAATTTAATGAATTATAGAGTATTAAGGCCTTAGGGGGAAAAAGGGTAATTTTGGAATTTAGGGCTTAATTAATATTTAGGCTTAATCAAAGGACTAAATGAGCAACAAATAAGCTTAATTGATATGTTTTAATGATTGAAATATGAAGGGGATAAATGGTAGTAACCAACTTCACTTTGGTCTTGCAAAGGGTAAATTTGTAATTTTCTTAAAATTGATGAAATTTGGAAGAATATTTAAATAAAAAAAAGATATTGAGGTGAGGGGTTTGATTTTTGGAAGATCATAACTCACTGATGTTAAGCCCCAATTAATGGTTTTGAAATGATTTATGATTCATGATAAAGATTAAATGTATAAGCATTTAATTATTTTTCTAAAATTACAAATTTACTCATTAATTTTTAAGGGTCTAATAGTGAACTAGGTTCAATCAAAATTTTGTTTAATGAGATTTAGAAAACAATCTATAACTAATTTGAAACCTATTTTAAATGCTACAAGCCCATATTTAAAATCAAAGTGCTAAGTTTCTTAATTAGACCAAACTCCCCTAAGGGCCTTCACCTATATAAATATAAACAAAACAACAAGTAATAATTAACCCATCCTTAGGGTTGGCTAGAAAATCAGTTCATTGAGCATAAGGGTATGATAAAGATGAATTATTAAGCAATGAGTTCGAACGAACTCGGGACTTTTCAATGGATTGTGAGATGTTCGGAACCTAGTCCCTGGACCTTTCTCATACTCTTTTGAATAACTTGAAGTATGATTAAACTCATTATGCCTTACTTAAGATTGGGGGAATGAGAAGAATCTTCAGGTATGCTTTTATAGTTTTCAACATCTTCTCTTCCTGCACTTTCTTTAGTGCATTTTTCCTGCTCGTGAACTTGCATGTTAAACAACACTGTCACGTTGCATATCAAAACTGAAACTTTTAGGATAGCCACAGAACTGAAACCAAAACAAAAATTTTAAAATTAAAGAATATAAAATTTACTTCCACATTATTCAAAATATAAGACAACTCAAAATTTAATCACAAACATCACAAAACAAAAAGTTGCAATTAAATTAAAACGTCTATATCGGATAATCAGGAATCCCTCGGACGAGGTAACCTACGGTTGCTAATAAGATTTCCTGCGGTCTACATAAAAGTATGGAACTTATTAAGTTGAGTTTAGTAAATTCATTCGGACTAAGTGAATTCGAAAGAAAATAGTGGTGCAGGAACGAGGGAACCATAGGATCCTAACCGGTGTCCTTCTAATCAACTTTAATACCCCCCATAAAATTTAAAAAGAACTACAACCATAGGGCCACCTGATTTGACATCATAAATTGACACGATTTTACATCATAAATTGACACATTAGAAAACTTTAATTTGCTACGACGAGGAGCTTGAAGCTAGCATTGTGGGCAGCACGACCATCTTCAATAGCAAAACATGTCTACACTAGCTAAACTATTCCTTAAAATTAAACAACAATCTATAGGACTTCGAGGTTGTTTGCTTATGCAACATAAATCCTCAACTTATCTTTAGGCCATTATATAACTGTGCTATACAATATAAGTCCTAACTCTCCTTAAGTTTTTGAGGTTGTCGTTCGTCACGACCTAAATTGTTCGTCACGACCTAAATCCTCCCTAAATCCTCACATATTTCAGGCTATTTGTGTAATCGTTTTACATGAATGTAAGCCCTAATTAATAAAATTTGCAGACTGAAATATTAAATAATTTCTCCCTAAAACTGATGCCAAACAGTAGGATAGTTTTCAGAAGTTACCGAGGTTCTCCTCAGGAGCTATGAAATCCCCTAGTCTCTCTTCCTTCAGATTCCATAAAATGTTCCAAGTTTGAGTCATTCCCCTTTCACACCTCTTTGTCTAATTTCCTTGAAAATTTTTATTCCTTTTAACTCTTTGAAGATAATATCCCCTGATTTTTATCGAGAGTTTTCTTAGATGACTTCGGTTATCTAGGATGTAATTAATATAGGGGCTTGCGCATATAAGAAGCATTTTTGAACCCAGTTTAATATATACCCTATTTAATCCTTCATATTAAATAGTGAAACTTGTCGGCAAATGTCGGCTTATAATAAAAATGGTTTTGTAGACTTAACGGATGTCATACAATCTTTAGTTTGTTTAATTGAGTCTTACCAATAAGTAGTGTGTTTATCCTTCAGGATGAATACATTATTTATGATGTTAGGCTTGTTTATTTAAACTACTGGGAATATGAGATCGGTCTGGTGTTAGGCTCGTTTATTTAAACTACTGGGAATATAAGATCGGTCCGGTCTTGTATTTTCAAAAAAAAAATCCAAAATACTATTTTTCTAAATTATAATTAAAACGAGTGTCAGAGTATTCATCCTGACAACTAACGACTCCACAACCCACCACCCCTTTTAGTGCTAACAGATTCATAAACTCCACATTAAGAATATTAAGTTCACCTATGATCTTATATGAAATCTCATCACTATAAGTGCCCTCTATTTTGATTTAAACCTAAATGATTTAGTTTCTTTAATATTGTTGCCACTTATTAAATCAGGAAAGCTAAGACATTTATACCATGTACAACAACTATCTTTTTAGGGTTCACTCTTTCAAAAATCCACTACTTTTTTATTGCCCTCTCTTCCATCAAATTATAGTTCTCTTCAAATGGTCTATACATAAATGATCCTTCTGCAGTAAACTGGCTAAATAAAAATTATATTATTCTAAATGAGAATTTCTAAATTGATTATTTTGAAGCATCTCATTGATTGTAGATTTAAGTTTGAAACTATGGGAATTGATGGTGGGTCTAATGATAATTTAATAGATTTCTTCTACCATTTGATTGGCAAAACTTCTAATTAATCTAGGTTATTTATGTTTTTCCTGAGGTTTGATCATATAATTTTTTATGTTTTGTTCTTCTCTTATTTTCTAATTTTGTTAACTTTTTTTCAAAATTAATTGATACTATATTAACATGTTCAATCCTATGCATAGACAACATAACTCAACAATTTCCAATTACAATAAGAAAATGAACAATATAATAGAAAAAATAATAAAGTACAAGGTAATCTAAGAGAAACAAGCAAAACACTACAATTTGGCACAAGTGTTGTGGCACTATAGTTCAATGCTATCAAAGTGACAGAGCTATAGTTCTAACAAGGTAATGCTACAACACTTGCTACATACTACAAAATTTACCATAAATAGAATGCAAACCATAAGAGGGATGCATAACAAATAAAATGCACAAGAAAGCAGTACAACATATTTTGAATTAGATTATGATCCTTCTACTAGTATCAACTTCAAATTACACAATTACACCTTTAAAATCTTTACAACAACACTAAAACCCTGGTCTGACTTCACATGTGCTCAAGCAAATGCACATGTCATATAAGTAATACAAAAATAAAATGCAAATCATAACAAGGATAAATGGAAAATAAAATGCAAAGGAAAGCAATAAAATGGATTCTTAATTATGATCTTTCTAGTAGTTTCAACATCAAATTACAAAATTACTCCATTGAATTCATGGCAACATCACCAAAAACATAATCTAACCTTGCATATGTGCTCATGCAAGTGCACGTGTCATATAAATAATATAATAGATTTAAGTTTGAAGTAGTTCTCATGAGGATTAGTGGTGAATGTAAATTATAGTCATGAATTAGTTTTAGTACCTAAATCCATAAAAAAAAGTTTATTCTTTCCAAAGGTGTTTTTTCTTCATTTTCAAGCTTTCTAATTTTTATGGGGTTTCAAATGTGATGAGAATTTTCTATGAATTCTTAATTGATAAGTGACCAAAGGAAAATATGTTGAGATTTTCATACCTAATTTATACTTTTTATAATGATATTTCACTTTAAAGAAAGGTATTTTTGATGTTTTGTTGCAGGAATGATGAATTAGGGTCATTGGAGCAAAAAGATACAAAAAGGAGCGAATTTGGAGCGAAAAGGACCAAAATGTGAAGATTTGAACTAGGCCGCCGACGGCGAGTTTTTCCCAAGACTACAGGACAAAATTCTTCAGAAACCC
>NW_018165599.1:64567-65461 GCF_001263595.1 Phalaenopsis equestris | reverse complement strand
CTTATATTTTATTGCAAATATAAAGTCGCTGCCAAGTTTTTGGCGCCGTAGCCGGGGTGTGAGTGAGTAAAATTACGATCAGAGTAACGGACAAATTAGGATTATTAGAAAATTTTTACTTAAATTGCAACTTATTTTTATTTTTATATTTATTTAATTTTATTATTGAGTACTGATTTCAAATTATATGCGTAAATTTAGACCTGAAAATCTTATACCCTACAATTCAGAATTGGAATGCACTTTTAAAAGGATTAGAAAATTAAGAAGAGAACCTAGAAATTCTGATACAATGAAAAACAACATTAATAATCAAGGAATAGAGAAAGAACACCAACCTAGTCCCCTAAGAGATTATGCAAATCCTATAGCAGATGAGATTCACTTATCTATCCAAAATGCTTATGTAACTGCTAATTCATTTGAGCTTAAACCTGCTATTATCCAAATGGTACAAAACAATCAATTTGGAGGTACACCAAATGAAGATCCGAACTTGCACCTCGCTAGTTTCTTAGAACTGTGTGCTACTTTTAAATATGATAGAGTCTCAAACGATGCTGTTAGACTTAGACTTTTTTCCTTTTTCACTAAGGGATAAGACTAAGATGTGGTTAAATTTGTTAGCACCAGGATCTATTAGAACTTGGGGATAACTTTCACAGAAATTTCTATCCAAATATTTCCCTCCATCCAAAACTGCTAAACTCAAAATTGCTAAACATAGAAATGACATAACATCGTTCTGTCTGATTGATGGAGAGCCAATATATGAAGCTTGGGAGAGATTTAAAGATCTTCGTAGGAAGTGTCCTCATCATTCGTTACCAAATTGATTTATAATTCAAACTTTTTATGATGGATTAGTGGGATCTCTTAGATCGATTATAGATG
>NW_018165599.1:61997-62829 GCF_001263595.1 Phalaenopsis equestris | reverse complement strand
AAAATGGATATTAACAAATATTTAAGCCATGAATATTTGAAGAAGAATTTTGAAAGCGAATTTGAAAAGGAATATATGGAATATCAAGATGAAGATAAAATTTAAGATGAATATACATAAGTGAGTAAAGAAGATTTGGATTATGTTCAGAAAAATTTTGAGATGTTAGATCCTGCAGAAAGTAACAAGAATCTGATTTCATCTATTGAAAAACCTCCTAAACTAGAACAGAAAACACTTCTTACACATTTGAAGTATGCATTCTAAAGAGATTTATCCGTATTATCTGTTATAGTATCCTTAGAATTAACTGATAAGTAAGAACAACAGTTGTTGGAAGCTTTAAAAAGATATAAGAAAGCCTTTGGATGAACATTACCCGATATTAAGGGAATCAGTCCTTCAATTTGTATGCATAGAATTTTTTTAGAAGATCAAAATGAACCATGAGCTGATCCTCAAAGGAGATTAAATCCCATGATGAAAGAAGTTGTGAAGAAAGAAATTGTAATATGGTTAAATGCTGGAATAATATATCTTATTTCAGACAGTGCTTGGATAAGTCCAATTCACTGTGTTCCTAAGAAAGGAGGATTGACTGTTGAAATAAAAGAAAATAATGAATTAACACCTATCAGACAAGTTACTGGGTGGCGTATTTGAATTAATTATAGAAAATTAGACACTGCCACAAGGAAAGATCACTCCCCTTTACCCTTTTTAGATCAAATAGTGGATAAACTTGCTCGGCAGAAATATTTTTGCTTTTTAGATGAATATACCGGTTACCATCAAATTCCTATTGCTCCTGAGGATCAAGAAAAGACAACAT
>NW_018165599.1:52361-52953 GCF_001263595.1 Phalaenopsis equestris | reverse complement strand
TTTTGATGTTTTGTTGCAGGAATGATGAATTAGGGTCATTGGAGCAAAAAGATGCAAAAAGGAGCGAATTTGGAGCGAAAAGGACCAAAATGTGCAGAATTGAACTAGGCCGCCGACGGTGCCATCGACCCGCCGACGATGAGATTTTCCTGAGACTCTAGAATTAATTCATTAAGAAGGTCAGCCGACGGCGCCCTCAAGGCCGCCGACGGCGAGCTTGGCGGTTATTCCTAAAGGGCAAATTTTGAAAGGAGGCTTAGGCAACTCTTGAGAAAGCTCATCCACAACTTTAAAAGAATGTTTTGGCCAAAAGTTGAAGAGGCTAGAAGTCCTGGAGAGAGTTCATGGAGGTTAGAATGGTTTCAATAGTGTGTAAAAATTGTGAGGAATTCTTCGAGAGATTGTAAGAGTGGAGGGAAAGTGAGAGATTTCTTCCTTCTTGCTGTTTTGAAGAGAAATTCTGTGCTGTAAAGAAAGGAAGAGATTCAGAGGAACTTCGAGGAGTGTTCTTGTGAAGAATTTAGAGATAAGTTATTTACATGTTGTAGTTTGTATGACTTTGATTTTATATATGAATTCCAAATTTTGTTGT
>NW_018165599.1:19131-51924 GCF_001263595.1 Phalaenopsis equestris | reverse complement strand
AGAAGGATGCTTTCTTATATATTGAATATCACAATTAAACCCTACTTTACATCATTAGTTATTTATTAGTTATTAAAATTATCTATTTATTTCAATTGACTATTAGTGACAGATAAGCAAATTGAACGTCGTTGTTGTGATTAAAGTATTGCTTTTCTAAGGTCTTAGTCCGTAATTCAAAACTACTCCCTGTGGGATCGATATCTAGGACTCCATTAGAGCCCTATATTACTTGAGCGATATGTATACTTGCGTTGATAAGTGTGACTTTACATTATTGAATATTTAATACGTCCATATTTATCTTATATTTTATTGTATATATAAAGTCGCTGTCAATAAGACAAATGCAATTAAAAGGTTTAAACAAGGTAATTCATCAATCAAAAGGAAAAATGGTTTAGGGCCTTCATCAATAGCAACAAGAAACTTAATTTGAAAACTCTAAGGACATATTTTTATGCTAAAATTAGTTTCAAAAATTGAATAAGAAAGTTTTCTTAATTAATTGAAATTTTTTTAGGATAAGATATTTATTCTCCAAAGCAAATTTTTAAAAATAAGGATTATGTCAATGTCTCAAACTCATACTAAATAAAAAATAATATTATGGTCACTACTCTTTGTTAGAAGAAGTGCGTGATTCACAAATGACTTTTTAAAGTTTAAAGTCATTAAACGTAATTCATAATATTTATTTTAAAAATTAGAAATCATAGAAGCAAGAAGTTTAGCCTAGCATGGTATCACAAGAAATAAAACAAGCAAGTCCATTTCACAAATGATACAACCAGTTTACAAAGTTTGAAAATAAGAGAAGAATATAATTGACACAATAGAACCAATGATTGAAAGAAGCTTCAAGTTCTTTTAATTATTCGATCTCCTTGATCCACCAAACGAAGTAAATAACATACTTACACTCTTTACAACGGTCTCACTCACTCACTCAATCACTCTAGGCACTCTTTAGACTCCTAAAACACTAAATATCCTCTTTAAACTCTTCTGGAACTGCCTTTAAGTAATCCCACTCCAAACTATTCATCCAAGATTTTGAATTTTAGCCTTCAATAACTTTCATGTTGAAGTCATTACGTTGCAGCTTTGCAATTGACACCGTGACCCTTAAATTTTGTGCTAAGGCACTGGAGGCGTGATTTTGCGACTCGGGGTTTATGGAACAGTAGCATTATCTTCTCTATCTTTTGATTTTTAAGGATAGCCTCGACACAACTGTGTATTGAAAACAGTGGTGCTGAATCAATTTCATCCATCTGTTTTTAGATGATGCAGTGTCACTTACTTTGGGTGTTGTGACGCTGAATGTGGTGTCGCAGCTTTGAACATTTGGCTCATAAGCATTAAGCTCTCAAAAAAAAAATGCACTTGGGGGTTTTAGCCATGCCGCTTAGGTGCTCTAACTGAATGTGGTGTCGCAGCTTTGAACATTTGACTCATAAGCATTAAGCTCTAAAAAAAAAATGTACTTGGGGGTTTTAGCCATGCCGCTTAGGTGCTCTAAGTTTGCGCTGAAACACTCTAATGAACTTCGTCCTTTTTTTTTTTTTTTGAGTTTTAAAGAGCTGAACAAGATCAAACAAAAACTTGTTTAAGTTTGCGCTGAAACACTCTAATGAACTTCGTCAAATCTTCATAATTTTGTTCTTAGGGACTTTCCTGCACACAACATACATAATTATGCATACATTACAGAAAACTAAGAAGTATAAATAACTATTTTTTAGAAGTTTTCATTATTTTTCTTGCTCAACAATCATAGGTTGTTTTATAGAATTGGTTTGTTTTTACGATGCTAATTATGATGATATAACATTTTACCAAAAGGTGGATTGGAAAACACATTATATCCATTTGCCTTGAAAAGGGATGGTCATCCTCGAGGAAGATTATGACCATTTTATAGACAATCAAAATTAGTTATAACTTTAGATATAAGAGTTAGAGACATAGGCGATAAGATCCATCTGATCTCATTAGTCTACATCCATTATTCTTTATATCTCGGATCCTTTACTTGAAAATGGGTGCTTTTTAATCTCATTCTACATATTTCAAACTCCTTCGAGATTCCTCCTCAAGATCAATTATGTCCATCATCTCTAGCTTCTTTATATACATTAAAAACGAAACTCTCAAGTAATAAAATATACTAACTAAATTAAATTGGTTATTAGTGATTTAAATTAAAACATTCATTAATTTTGAAGTTGAACACATGCTAATCAAACCTAAAAATTGATCGTTATATTTTGATTAGATTAGCCTTGCTAATTAACATAGAAAAAATTAGTTCTTGTGATCATATCATCAGGCATCCTAAGATCTAGTTGTAATACAAATTTCTCTTCTTTTACTATGAAGAGTAATGTAATGATGAGTTGAAATTAGCGTGGTAGATGTATTAACGCACATAAGGGTAGAAATATTTATGTTTATATATGCCTATTAGCATGTTAGTAAATAATTGTACCAAACCCAACTAAATAGAAAAATTGGGTTCATTTTCATCTGATTATAATATTCAGATTGGAGTTTAATCAATTATGAAGACTCTATTATTTCTATTAGGTTAAAGTTGACTCATGATTGTTAATATTTGTGTTAAATTAATTGGGTTAAATGAGTCATATCTATGTTAACTAGGATATATTGATACAAAAATTACATGATCTATAAAATAAATGAGTCAGGAAAATCAATTCAAGTGTAATTTATTTATTTTATTTTATTTATTTATTTATTTATTTTTTTGAGTTAGTCCAGGTCAGTTTCTGAGTCAACTTTAGGTCAAATATTTTGACCATCTAATGAATAAGTTAAATGGGATTGAGAATTTTGGATAAACCCTGAACCTAACCTGTCAATCGGATTTGACATATCTGTTGGGCTCTTCGACTAACTAAATTGCTACTCAGCCCATTGATGTGAAAGGCCGTACAAAAATGTGTAAGATGTAATTGTCATTGGTGCTTCTTTGATCTTGCATTTTTATATTTTAGCTAGGAAAGCCTATAAATAATGCTATTTGTTGTCCGGTAGGAAACATTTCAAGCTACATTGACAATAGAGCATGCAATTATTTTATTTTTAGTGGATTCTAATTCAATAATGTTAAAGAGTTTTGTTTCTAAAATATACATTTGATATAAAAGAAACATCAATCTCAACATCTTGATAATAATTTTTTTACAATGCTGAAGAATATGGTTGTAAATGAGTGGAGCTTGAGCTAGTTTGGACTTGTTCAAAATTGATTTGTGTATAAACGTACTCTTGAATAATGTGTTCATGTACTAAAATTTACTCATTTAAATTAATTAAAAAAAATAAATATATTTGTTAGAATTCTAACTTGCACAATTTCCATGCAATAAAAAAACTAAAATCATATACCACACTAATTATAATGATTTGAATTTAAATATACATATACAAAATATATTTTTATAGAAATAATATATATCTTTCTTTTTTTTTTTTTTTGAGTTTTAAAGAGCTGAACAAGATCAAACAAAAACTTGTTTTTATTTGACTCATTTATAATTTAAGCTTAAAAAAATGTTCGGCTCGCTACCTAAAAACAATTCAAACAAGTACTTAACAAGCCGAGCACGAGCTACCTGCAAAGGAGCTTTTTTGACAACCCTAACTAACTGTACACATAAATCTTTCCTTTCAACTGAAACTTTCAAGATGGAACAACAAATCAATATGGACAAATTTGAAGAGTTTAGAGTAAACAATGGGCATGCAATATGATGAAACATCAGCTCAATGTAAGAGTTCATCTGCCGAATTCCAAATGAGGAAAGCTGTCCCAAATTAAATAAAGGCCTGACAGACATAAATAACAACTAAAAAAAGCCTTTGATGAACTTATCATATGTAATTTATTATATCATGTAAAATTGTGTTTTTTTAACATGTTGAAGATGGAATTATCATATGGAAAATTTTGATTTCAGAATATCTACCATACTATTCAGTCTATATAAGAAAAGTTTCATTCAAAGGTTTGATCTTTATTCAAATAAATAAATTTGAAAGTATCCAACTATTTTGTGAACCAAACAAACTGCACAAATCATATTTAATTTAATTCATTGTCATCTCATTTCCATTCCAAATTACTTTTCCTTTTCTCACTCTAAACCAAACAAAACCTTAGTTTAACTAGTCCCAGTAAATCTGACAGAAACGTATAAAAAATCTTTAAAAACTCTAATCATAAGCTGCAATAAAACGCCCAAATTCCAGTTCACAATCGACAAATGTTGCAGTTAGTGCCTCCAATACATTCTCTTGCAAGAGATTCCAAGAGACCGCCTCATCTGGCAACAGAAACAGAAACAGAAACAAATCATTATTAAGCAATAAAGTACACAACAAAAAGAGGGGAAATATTTACATACAGAATACGCATGCATAGCTGCGAGCGTAATAACCCCTCAATAACCTCTGTTTCACGGCTATTAGGGGGTTATTGGGAGGTTATTGAGGTATTAATTTCAATAACATATAATCTCAATAACCTTTTAATAATCTTCGCGGGTTCCATTTCAATGTTATTCATATGTTATTATGGAGGTATTGTGGGGTTAATGGAATACGCATGCAGAGCTGCGTGCGGTATGAAAATATTTCCCCAAAAGAGGGATCTTACCCTTCAAAAGGCATTCCTTGCATCTCACTTGAACTTCTCTTTGATTTGTGCTTTGATTTCTTGTCCCGCTTTTTACCACTGTAGAGATGCAGCAAGAAAAGAGTAAACAATACAGCCACTTAAAAAAACAAAAGAAATATCCATAGCTCTGTAGTAAAAGCTGAAGTACTCGTCTGGTAAGCTTGGATCCAAACAGCTTCGTAATTTTCTATCTATATGCCTCATATCTTTTGCTGTGGGAATGGCAACTTTGCCAACCTTGAACAATAATAAATAATGAATGAATGGTTTGGAGCTGATCACCTTATAAAATAATGGGGCATTTAAATTCATTATAATTACCAAAAAATCAATTGCATTCAGAGACTCAATGAGCTGAGAAGTGCTGAGAAAATTGTGTTGTCGTGTGAGAGTTCTTTCCAAATATCTGTTGAGGAATGAAATAATAGAGTTTATGAGATGGTAAAGAGCATGATTCAGAACAAAATGAGGAATATAAACATAACTGAAAGGAAGATCATATACGAAATGTGTAAACAAGTTGAATAAAGGTTTTGAATAGGTGAGGAATGTGAAAAAAATACAGAAGGAAAAATGGGAAGCTCAAAAACCTTTCAAAATCGATAACATGGAGTACCTCGTTTGACTTGCGCAGGGCTGACAATGCTAACTGTGCATATAGCAAAGAATGATTAATCATGGGAGTAGGTTTAAGGTTTAAAATTAATAAGTACAGGTAAGAATGCAAAAAATATCATTCCGAATCAATGAGCTGCATTTCAGTGGTAAGTTTTGATGGTTGAAAGCCTTAAGAAAATAAGCATCAAAGTGGATTATTGACAAATCCATAATGGTTGAAAGCCTTAAAAAAACAAGAATCAAAGTGGATTATTAACAAATCCATAATAATTTGTCAATTCACTGTTACAATTACACCAGAAAAATATGCTGATATGCTATGGATCACTGTAATACATCGACTGACTTAATAATACAAACTAGAAATTATTAATCGATGTGATTATCAAAGTCGCCAATCAAAGTCCAATCATAACCATTTATTTGAAAGTTAAATTCTACAATTCTGAAAAATTGTCCTGTATTGCTGCGTTGTGTAATGGAGCCCTAGTGTTTCGGAGTAAAATAGAAACCTGTACCTGTTTGGCAAGGCTACTGTCTACAGAGTTGTTAAGAGTTGTTGATTTTGGTCAAAAAATTGTTGTGGTATTGATTGATATTATTGATTAAATGTCAAATAATAAACATTATAAATTTTATATTGCAATGATATATAAATTGATTTAAATAATAATAATTAATTAAAATAGCAAATTCATTTACTAAGGGGCCATTTGGGATCATATTTGTTTTTTATTTTCTAATTTTTATTTTTATTTTGTTTTGATTTGAAATAAACATGCTAAACTATTTCATTAAAGTATGAAAGTTTTTAAAAACACTTTCAACATCTAAAAATTGTGTGATTTTAACATGTCAATTTATTTTTAAAAACAAAAAAACAAAATTATGTAAAACACACACTAAAACCCAACCTGACTCTTACACAAGGTAGCCCAAACCCAAATTTCTTGTGTCAATTTAGAGTAGAGTTTACATATTGGATCCAATATTGACAACCCTAATCTTATTATCAAATACATTCATCAAACCTCAAGCATATAAATTGACTCATTCCAGTCACTAGGCCCACTTAAATTAAAAATGGCCCCCTCACCAAAATAGCTCTTCCATTGCTTTCTATGTATTGCATTTTACATCTCAAACTTATCCTCAAGAAGACCAGAACTAACTTTACGTAGTCTCTATTTCTAGCACACATCTATACTGCCATTCTTCTAATTTATAGCAATTGCAATCTCCAAAAAAAAATACATGCCATCGTTACATTAATAAAGCATGCAAGGCATACATAAAGAAAGGAGACATTGAAAACAGTGGTTAAGTTCCAAATGTACATGATTTGATTCATAGAAATAGTCAATAGAAGGGTAAAGCAGTGCACATTAACCACTCTTAAAACCCTATATTTGCTTTAAGGTCCACTAACAAATCTCTAAACCTCCAAATATGAGTTCAAAGAGAATTAGTCGTTGTCTGACTTATACTTGCACAAGTAAATTTTCTAATTCAAGAGTAGGAAAGAAAATGATGAAATTAGCATAAAAGTTATATAACATTCATATAGAAGTTTATAAATCAAATATATATTTAATGAAAAATATACAATACTGTGCCTCATATTTGCACTGTCACTGAAAAATGTAAGCTGATATAAGCACCATGGAGAAATTGGAAAGGGCATCTATCCTTATCAAATATTACCACAAACACGGTATTCTCAGAAACGAAATTCTCAGAAACCTTATAGACACAATTAAGACTCACATAAGCAGATTTAATGTTTTCTTAAAGCAAAAAAGTAGCTTGTGATTCAAATAAGCCAAAAGGTTTATCTTAATTAGAATTTTAGAAAAATAGTTATAATCATCAAATTTAGACGACAACAACAACAACATTTCTTAACATAAGTCTATTTTCATTTAGTTCTAACAAACTAAAATTAGTTTTTATACAGCACACCCAGTTCTTCTTAGACCTACCTTCGACATTTCTTAACATAAGTCAAATCTAAAATATATACTCTCATAACTGGATCATCAAATAACCGACGTTAATGTTACAAAATCATCTATGATGACTCTCTCTAATCTTGTGTGTCACTAGTGCGACAATAACCCTTTCGCAGAGCATTTTGTCTCTAATTAAAGCCACTCACCCGCCTAATCATTATCATCTCAGCAACACAGTTTTTTTTTTTTTTAATATAATTGTCAAATTTAAGCAAATTACAACAAAAATTAATTTATTTATTTTTTTTCTGCAATGAATTCTACAAAACAAAAGAGGCATTACACATAGTTATCTAAATATGTACAGATGTTTCATGAATTTCATCAAGATGCATGGACGTCTGCATATGCATGCATGTATGAATGCCTGTATGCACCAATCTATTCATGCCTCATTTCCACAGACATTCAAGTTGAAGTACTAATGTTCAGCACGGATTGTTAAGTGGATGATAGTTCACTATCAATATAAAAACACCCAAAAATGCAACCCTGCAGTTTCAATTTTTTCTTTACGTTATCCTGCTGAATGATTATGTAACAACGTATGTATGGAATGCATGCTCTTTATTACATGACATATCTAAATCATTTTTTTTTCAGGACTTTTGTTTCAAGCTTGTATACCAATTCTCATCCGTTTATTTCCACTGTCCAATCTTCAAAGCACCAGAAATGGTGAAAAATATCAGTTTTCTAAAGTCATATGCATAAAAAATAGAATAATTTTTAAGAACCATAGTACCTGCCCAGGAGGAAAGAGCAAAGGAGCATCAGTCAACATAGCTTTGTCCACCTCAAAACTAGCAGCTTCTCGCAGTTCCTATTTGGAAAAGAGAATTACATCAAAATACCAAAATGTTCATATCCGTTACATTATTAGTTTCAAAGAAGATACATTTAAAAATAAAAATTTGAAAATTCCTGCATGAAACAATTAAAATGTTGACATTGAAAATAACAAATCATACAGTAAATGCAATTTTGCACTGATGTGTACTTTGACAATTCCAGGTCTAAGCAGAAGCTTGTGCGCCAAAAATAGGTAAGAAGTGAGTGGCCAAGTTCTTCATAAATTTCAAACAGAATGTGACCAAAAAATCCATCAATGAAGATTGCATGGCCTGGTAAAATGTTAATTTAAGCCAACAAAAGAAAGATTCAGATTTTTTTTTACTCATTCAATCTTCATGTCATTGAACAAATAGGTTCGTTCGTCCAAAAAATTACATGTCCTCATTGTTTGTATTAGCAGGACTCCAGTAATAGATTAGAGACTACACATCACCCAGTCCTGCTAAACTATGGCTTTCCCCCTATCACGTGAGCATTTCTAACCAGACTACGCATCCATCAGGATGCTACACAGGAGCTTATTATAAGTATATGATCGTAACTGAAAAAAGAGAAAGGTTCTAACTAGATATCCTCAATCTCTCCTTCGAAACTTGACTAGTTCAATTAATAAACTATGAACACAGTGCAGTAGTGTTCAGGCAAAAGTACAGCGCTAAATTGGCAGATAAACCAGGTAAATTTCATTTTAAAGTTGTCTACATGGTTTTAAAAATCGGACCAGACAGGCAGGTTTGATTGATTAACAGTCAGTAGATCATTCGACCGCTTTGATCCAAGTTCAAAACTATTTCTAATTAAAATCGGGATTGAACTATCGAAACCAGGATTTGAACCGGCGATCCGGTGAACCAGTCAGTTCTAATAGAATCCAAACTTAGCATTTTTAATTTTAATCGGATGGATAAAAAAAAAGGTAGGAAAATTAAAAATAGAGAAAATATCCTCTCTCAAAATTATGATTTAAAATATTATTCAAAATATTCAAAAATGAAATTTCCTAAATTAAAATATTATTTATTGAATTGATAAAATAAAATAACTGTCATTATAATATTATTTGAATTATATTAAAATAATTTTAATATTTATTACATCTTCAATCGATGTTTCAATTGAACCATTAAACCTTGAATCACTCATTCCAGTTCGATATCCGATCTGATTTTTACAATCTTAGTCTTCTAAGTGGGCATACAACAACAACAATAAGCCTTTATCCCACTAAGTGGGCGGCTACATGAATCCTTTTCTCCCTTATGTTTTATTGAGTGTCATATTTTCATTTAATTCTTATGGATTAAGATCATTTTTTATATAATATGCCAAAGTCTTCTTAAGTCTACCTCTGCCTTTTTTAACATAAGTTGAATCTAAAACATCTACTCTCCTAGCTGGATCGTTAGATAGTCGACGGCTGGATCGTTACTCTCCTAGCTGGATCGTTAGATAGTCGACGTTTAATGTGACCAAACCATCTAAAACAACGCTCTCTAATCTCGTCTACAATTAGAGCTACACCAGCCCACTCATGGATAGATCGTCTAGCATTTTGTCTTTAAGTGTCAAGCCACTCATCCACCTAAGCATTCTCATCTCAGCGACACAACTTTATTTTATGCTTCTCTTTTAAAAGCCAACATTCTGCACCATAAAGTGTTCCGGTTCTCACCACCATCTTATAAAATTTTCCTTCAAGTTTGAACAGTATTTTTCTACCACACAATAGGCCTAATGCATTCCTCCACTTCAACCAACCAACCTAAATTCTGCTAATAACATCACCATTTATATCCCCATCACTTTGAACAATAGATGTGCATGTGAGCATAAAATATCAAATACTAACATATCTATTCATGGAAAATTCTTGATGTATTGGTACAGTTTCAACATACAATGTTCTTTAAAATTCTTTCTTTTTGTCATTAAATCAAACCAAAAAATTTACGGTTGATGAGAAACTTAAGGGTTTATCTTCCCGGGAAAAGTATTTTTGCTATGAACTTCGAATCAAATCTGATCAAGGTTTGATTTAATCTCAACCTCCCTAATCAGGTTGTATAATAACAAATAAGAGGAAAGCTATGGGTTGTGAGGGAACCAGAGAACATTAAAAAGGGAGAGGCAGAGAGAAGTAAAGAGAAGAGAGAAAAAGTGAAGAATAGAAAAAAGAATAAAAAGAGGAAATAAATGAATCAGAGAGCTGACTACGTAAAAAAGAAGAGAAGTAAGGAGAGGGAGATTACCCTACTTTTGAACATAGTGCAAGCATGAAAGTGTTGGTGCAAATGCTATGATGTTGAAGACAAACATGATGATGCCAAAATAGTCAATGGATCTAAAGTGCATATTCGTCAGGAAAATTCCTTTTTTTATGAACAAGAACTAAAAGTTCAAGTTTTTTATCTACTTCTTGAAGTCTTTTATTGCCTGTCTATTTTCTTTTATAGGATCATACTAAGAAAAAGTTAAAATCTGACCATCTTAGGGTGGGGCGGTTGTTGCTTTTTCAAGAAGCTGCTGTAAAGCTGCTTCCTAGAGAAACAACTTTTTAGGAGCTGGCAAAAGGCAACTAATGAAGAAGCAGGTGTCTGTTTGGGAAATCTGCTATGTTGCTGCTATTTCTGTTGAGAAATACTGTTTTACCTTTATACATGTAATATATTCAGAATTTAATAACAGAAATAGTTCGTACTGCTAAAAATTGACAATCCAATCCAAATACTCTAATACATAGAAAAAAGATTAGTTGTTTGAAGCAAAAGACTACAACAACAAGAACAACAATGACAATCATCAAGTCTAGAATGATGTTTGACTTGAAATCATGATGATAAAGTTTTTGGGACAATATCCTCTCCATCTCTGCATCTCTCCTCGACTGATCACGTCTGGAGGTACCTCGTCAGTGCATCAACCCACTGAAAGTAGTCGCAATCTGCAGGAGTCCTTTTTTTGGGACAAAAATAAAATCTTCTCCCGTAGCTAGCTTCCCTCCTAGACTGGTATTGAACACACTTGTCGCTTTAATGACAGAGTGGAACTTTCAAATTACTTGATGATCTTGAGCTCATGTTTCTTGTTATTATAATAAAATATTTCTCTAATTAAAAAAAATTAAGTTGATACAACATTCAAGAGATTCTAAAAAAAATATAAGCAGTCTTAATATTAAAAATTAAAGCTTATCGGTGCAAAAAGAAAAGAAAGTTACAACATAGTTTGTTATATATATTTTGAAAAAATACATCTAGAGATATACATGAAGATGAATTATAATCATCAGCTACAAATAACTAGATGATGCTACATAAGCAACGTTGTTGCATTCACCAAAGCATCAGTAATCTACTCTCTCAACTAAAACATCTCCTCGACACCTCCCTCATAAGTGTTGCACTCGTTCGTCCTACATTCCTCTTCTTGCACTGAATTTCCGGCTTGATGTTGGTTAGCTTCCTCGGGCATGTAGGTAGGATTGTCATCTAAGACCCTAAAATCAATATTATCTCGAGATAGATGCCTCCATATAAAATTATGGATACAGTTTTTGCAACAACTAACTTGACCACTTTTTTTGAAAGAATATGCAGACGTATCTTGGAGTATGACCCACTTCTTCTTCCATACACCGAATGCTTGCTTGATAATACTATGTAATGACGAGTGTCGTTTGTTGAACAACTCATTCCTCCCTCTAATCACTTGACTGCTGAGCTCAAAGTCGGATGTGATATCTTGTGTCAGGAAATGATTTCAAAAAGCCCCATTGCAATGGATATCCCAAATCGACCATATAATACTTTCCTGAATAAAGATAACATAACTAGATTATTTCAAATAGAAATATAATAGTGATAAATTAGTTACAAGCACCAATTATAGGGAGGCATCCGAAATTTATATTCGGGTCATCGGGTTGCAAATTTAAATATACTGTTGTCACGAGCACTCCCTTCCTAACCAGTCATCACGAACGTGAAACACATGTTGAAATCACGTACTGCTAATATGTTCTATGTAGCAGTTCCACACCTACCGATATAAGCTATTTTTTCCTAATTCCCCATGAGTGCGTCAACATGCATTCCATCAATTGCTCCCATGCAGCCTTTATTATAAAAAAAATGACAACTTAAGTAATTTATAATTTTCCTTTCATTAATTGAATGATGAATAGTGAGTGAGTTCAATACCTTGAAAAACGGCACGTACCTCAGATCACTATGAATTTCCCAAGGTGTTTGAGCACAAGATGGGTCCAATTGTTTGACGATGTCCGTAGCCATTTTAACTAGAGTTAACCCCAACATAGAAATACCTGTTGATCGTCTATGTAGAGTGTTGGAAACACTCAGAAGCTGCACAAATGGACTCATTATACAACATAATGAAAAGTGTGATAGCTAGGACTTCTCAGAATGTAAATCACAAAGATCCATGCAAACCATATTTGGATTGAAATTCATTGAATACATCACATAAAATAATTTTTGACACCCTGAACATGATGTGAATTCGGCTTGGATGAGCTTTCATTAGTTCACCAACCCATTTGTCACCCACAGATGACGATGAGACATAAGGTGTCTTACAAATGTGTCTTCGGTAGTACTCATGAATCAGACAAATTGTGCAGGTATTTTGCTCAACAATCTCTATAAACTCCTCATTTGGTGGCTCCATTTGTATGAAAGAATAATGTAAAGTTTATTTCAAAAGAATATGTTATTCTTAGTGCAGGTAAATGCTCAAAATGCACGCAATAAAAGTGTTAAAACTACGAAAATCTAAAAATAATCAAACATCAGAAATAGTACACACAATCTATAGTTTACAACAGAGATGTCAAATACTACAAATAATCACTCTGCCATAGTACCAATAACTAAAAAACATGTGCATGACATCTAACTAGTCAGACTATCTAAAAAATAACGGAGATAAGGAATCCTAAGTTCAGAGAGGTGAAAAAAACCTCTCGCTTGTTCATTCCTTCAAAGTTTTATAGCAAAATAAGTATAAGGGCATATGCTTGAAAATTTCAGGAATTGAATCCAACAGCTTGACAATGCCTATCATTGTCGAGTATGCAAGGAGAGTAGTGCGAGCACTCAAAGTAATGCTCGTGCAGTTCGTCAACAACTGTGATATCCGATGGGATAGATGAGTTGCCCCGACTTTACTTTTTTTTTTCCTTTTTGTGCCAAGGGTCCAGGTCACTTGGAGTGATTAATTTCCCCTTGATTCCTTTCTTCCTGTTGTTCCTCGTAGACCTCGTTCGCATGAGCACATTCAAACTCATCCAGATTAGGGGTGGGCTCTTCAGTTGTGACCCAGACATAAACCCCTGTTACTACAACACCAAGAGCATAGTATCTAGCTTCTCCAACATCGGCTCAATGCTAGCAAATCTAAATTTCTTCACATTCAGTAAAACCTACAATTGATAAATTAGTCTTCTAAGATGCAAAATTTTAAATTAAGAAATATTGAATGTAAGATGTTCTACTTACTGAAATTTCTCGTCACCACTCTTCAGATGCTCAACTGTTTTTCTAATAGGGTCTCATCCTAAACTAGTGGCCCCTCTCATAAGATCCTTCCAAAACTTTCAATCCTTTTTAAGCTGATCTCATTTATTTTTCAGCTAGATTTTGTCGTACAGTCCACCAATTCTTTCTTGAAAGAGTTTGGTTATATTTTGCTAACATTCCTTATTGAAATGTGTTATTGGTCTATTGCCCTTTTCTACCTTTTTTAACATAAATCACAAAAAAATATCGGTCTCCCAATCCCAAATAACAGATAACCCATCTTTTTGTTTATCCTCTGATATCTAAGTAAAAAAAAATTATCAACATAATTTGACATATAAAATAACAATGCATGAACCTAAGCAAGAATATGTCAAATAAAGAGTAAAAGTAAAGCTCATAATCAGTTCATAGATGTCAAAGATAGCTTCATCCATGATCACCAATTGTGTTATGTAGGCATAAATGTAGGCATAAAAAACAGACAATATCTGTGACAAATTTACATGGTTATTTTTTTTCTATATTCACATTTGGTAATCGGTTGAGCACTTATGTTTTTTCCATCATCGCTCTACCAAACATTTCACAAGAAATGTGAAATGTGCTCACCAAATCGCATTCTGAAAGCCTCATCATAAAGAGAAATCAAACAACCAACGGGTCGGCAAACATCCTAAGGATTAAAATCATGTAAATCATCTAAGCAAACCAAGCAATGTTTATCTGTTAGTGTCAGATTTCTTTCTTGTTTTATAATTGGATAGATATGTGAGCATTGATTTTTAATTTTTCTGAAAAATAATGTTGGCCAAATTGTTTGTTCTTGCCTCCTCATCATTGTGGAGTAATATTTTTTGAGAGAAAAGTTGAAGATTATTTCTTTTTTTGGTAGTTTTCTTCTGCTGAGACTTTATAAATAAAATTGTACATGCTTTGTTGCATATTTGAAGATTACATGATAGATAAATTAGCAGCATCCTTACATGTTCTAATCAATCAGTAGAAACAATAACATGAAATATATATGAGCATTGTTTCTTTGTTCATTTCAGAATCTTTGTATTTGTTATGCATATCGAAACACTAATGCGAACCCTCGAAATACATGCCAGATAAGATACAGTAACCAATTTTATGTTTCTATCACGCTAGTCAATTCAGATCCTTGAGATAACAATTATAGCTTAGTGAGATCTCTTAACAAAAAAAGACTCCATCCATAATCATTGTTTTCCCAAATCGGATAAGCACTCGAACGTGTTCTCTAGCGACAGGTAGTATCAATGGGAAAACAACCTCGTCAATTTAAAATTGACAATTGTTGATCGGTTGAGCCTTTCGATAGTTATTTTCCATCATCGCTTTAAATAACATTTAAATATCATTCTCCATTTGATATTCGATTCGGCATATATCCTCAGTGAATGCATATGCATAGTAGGTACACAAAATTATGAAAGAAACAAATAAACAATGCTGAAATGTAGTACATTTCATGGTTTCTACTGTTTGATCATGCAAACTTCTAATGTATGGCAAAGCATATACAATTCTATTCTTGAAAGTTTCAACAAAAGAAAATGGTTAAAAGAAAGGAAGCAATGCTCAACATTCTCCCTCAAAATATTAGTTCACATTGAGGAGGTAAGAGCAAGCAATTCAGTCAGCATATATTGTCAGAAAAACGTATCACCAGTGCTCACATATCTATCCAAACAAATCCAAAAAACAGATTAGCATTGTTCATACATATTTCTTCTCATTGCTACTACTAATTGATCATAAGAGGTCACAATGGTGTTAATTTATCTATCATACAAACTTCAAATATGCAGCAAAGTATATGCAATTCTATTTATAAAAAATTCAACAGAAGAAAGCTACAAAAAAAAAAAATTGTACATAACATTCTCCCTAAAAAATATTATTCAACAATGAGAAGACCAAAGCAAACAATTCGGTTAGCATAATTTGTTTGAAAAACTCAAAATCAATGCTCATATAACTATCCAATTAAAATAAACCAACAAAGAAACCGAAACAAACAAATGAGCATTGCTCATATATAATCATCTCATTACTTCTGTTGATTCATCAGAACAGATAAGGATGCTACTAACTTATCTAACATGCATATTTTAAATATACAACAAATCTTATACAATTCAATTTATAAAAATCTCAGTTGTAGAGAACTAAAAAAAGAAACAGTGCTCAAAATTCTGAGCAATTTGACCAGCATAATTTATCATAAAAACTGAAAACAATTGCTCGTATAACTATCCAAATAGAATAAACCAACAAATATGTCTGAAACAAATAGATGAATTTTGCTCATATATATTTCACACCATTACTTATGTTGATTGATAAGAACATGTGAGGATGTTGTTAACTTATTTATCATACAAACTTTCAAATACGCAGCAAATCATACACAATTCTATTTATAAGTCTCAGATAAATTTAAAAAAAAGTTGTGTTCAACATTCTCTCTCCAAGATACTTCACACTGAGCAGGAGGTAAGAGCAAGTAATTCGAGCAACATAATTTGTCAGAAAAACTAGTAACAAATGCTCACATATCTATCTTAATAAAATAAACCAACAAAGAAATTTGAAACAAACAGATGAGCGTTGCTCATATATTTCATCACATTTTTTTTTTTTTTTTTTGATAAAACAAGAAAGGGCTAACTTGTCTATTATACAAATTTCAATTGTGTAGCAAATCATATGTAATTCTACTTGTAAAAGTATTATATAAAGTAAAAAAAATAAGCAGTGCTCAACATTCTCCCCCCACAATATTACTCCATACTGAAAAAGCAAAAGCAAACAATTCGACCAACATAATTTTTTAGAAAAACTGAAAATCGGTGCTCATATAACTATCCAAACAAAATAAAACAACAAAGAAATCTGAAATAAACAAGTGAGCATTGCTCATATATATTTATTGCTTCTACAGATGGATCAGAACAGGTAAAGATGTTGCTAACTAATCTATCTTGCAAACCTCAAATTTGCATCAAAACATATGCAATACGCCTAGAATGCCAAAATTTTCACAGAAGAAACAAGAAATGCAGAGGTAGGCAGCGAATGAAGCTTAGAAAAAAAAAATCATGGAGAAGAAAACTTCACCTGAAGGTTGCAGCAAGTTGTCGGCGTCGAATGGAGGAAGGGGAGCGAAACCGGGTTTCAGCCCTGACGATATGGGTAAGAAAGGAGTGACAAAGATATATGCAAGGATATGGAGTGGGATTACCAGAAATCCGAAAGGGCAGCAACATCAAATGCACTTCGCAACGGAGCTCCAGCCGCGGACTGCACCCTCCTTCCATTTCCGCGTTCAACTCGATGTGGCCCCCGACCGACGTAACGCTAGTAATAAAAAGGGAACCAAACGCCACTTCTGCTTCTCCGAGGCATAGAAGCCACAAAAAATTCATAGCCATGGAGTCCCAAACGGGCGCTTAACTATGGTAGAAATATTTTACAATGTGATTTTGGAGATAATCAAGTAAAACTCACCAAATCACACAACATTTTTTTTATAGAAGGGATCTTTCTCATCCTCACTTTTCTTCTAGCCTATTTTTCTTTAACTAGTTTCAAAGCCAGATATAAGCTTACGAGATGAATCCGATGGAAAATGTTTTACATGCTAGAAAGATGCAAATAAAAAAATGCCTTCCTTAAAAAAAGCTTTGTCTACATCTTTGGAATTAGAATTGAAATCTATGAAGTAAGAAGATTAGGATGACTTGGATAGATATGCATTAATAGTTGGACAGCTATCAATTAAGAACATTGCCTTCACATTAATATATGAAAACACCTTAAATAGTGATGATACCTATATTAGATACACAATAGAGCTACCAAAAACAAACAAGTTAATTTTTATGAAAATAATTATCTCAAAATGGTAAAAAGTGCCTCTATTATAAAACATATCAACAAATTCAGTTTGATCATGTGTTAGTTGAGTTAATTCAACATTGCATATAGGGCAAGACTGAAACAGAAAGAGAGAGGGAGGGAGGAAGGGAGGAAGGGAGAGAGCTGTATATGAGTGGGGTTGAGGGAGACAACCATTGCCAAAGGGGAAGACATGCGAGAGGAGGGAGATTGAAAGTGAGAAAAATATAATCGATGGCTATAGTATAAGGTGCTAGGATGGATAGAAGAGTGGGCATAAAAATGGAAGAGGGAGGTCACGAAATGATTGGGAAAAAGAAATAAAAAAACAGACAGCAGGGGCGATTCAAAGAAAGAGAGATAACATTGTGCATAGATGAAATTGTTTAGGTAAAGCAAGCCACTAAAGTACTGGGAGTGGGCTTAAGTGTAAAGGATGTTGGCACTGGACACCAAGTAGAGAAAAAAAAACAAAAACAAAAACAAAAAACTTGGGATTTGGCTCGAGATAGCCATATGTAGACATAAGTTGACCAAAGGTGATTGCATGATGTGTTATTTATTGGTTTCCTATGATGTAAGCATGCATTTCATATGAGGATGGAACAGTAACAGTACCGTATCAAGTTAGCTTCAAACCTAATCCGTGAAGCTAAAATATCTCCACCCCCACTTCCATTAAGTTATTTTGATGTGAAATAAAAATGAAAATAACAATAATTAAAATAATATCATATATAGTTTGACTTGGATGATAATTTGTTCGAGCTTAACTAGTAGCTAATTAATCCAATGCCTATAAATTAAAATTTTATTTGGGTAAAGGATTAATTAAGCCAATTTAAGATTACGTTTCTTAATCGATGGTAAATTTTTGCTTTTAATCATTTATTTAATAAGGAAAAACTAAAAGGTCTGTTTCTAAAAAATATGTTTTCTTAAACAACTTAATTAATCGCTTGATAATTAATCAAGGACCAGGATTCCAACTTCACTAAATATAATCCAAACATTACCATTTTCAAGATTAAAAAAGCTAAAGAAAGTCCTTTAAATGCCCTAGGACATCTCACAAAGGTTCATTTTTGTATTCTTGTTGAATTTTACACTAATCATTAACTAATCCCTATTCTAAGTGTACAAAGATAGGTTTAATATACAATAAAATGTTTTATTGTCAATCAATAAAAGATGATGGATGAAGCATGTTGCATGTTATGAGAAGATTAAATGAAATTTTGTTAAGTCTAAGAAGGAAGAACAAGCTCCTAAGTTTAAATTTCTCTCTCTTACACAATTATGTGAGCAAGCTAGGGAAGTCTTACTAGATTAATAAATCAAAGTACTTTGAAACACATTAGAATCCCATTTTATTATTTTAGACATTTGGAATTCCTCAAAAGCCTTTTGATGGTATGAGCCACATGGAAGAGACAGTTCAATATGAACGTGTAAATTCATTTGAGCTTGGTCAGCACTCTTTCGGTACCTATGTATAATCTTGGGATCAAGTTTATTTTGAACTTGACAAACTGAACTTGATTGATCTTAATAGAATAGGAATATAGGAAGCTGCTTGTTAAGGCCCTTTATTTTCCTTATTATGATTTTAACAAGATCAAATCACATCATTCGAGACTTTTATCTCTTTGATAATATCAGAAAAACTCTTGGACATTCAACTACATTAAAAAAATTCAAGTCTAAAAGATCATTACGTACTTATGGGTTGTAATTCCTTAAGAACAATAATCCTAGGATTTAGTTTATCATCCAATCTATATCTAAAAGTAAAAACAAAAGAGTGAAGCAACTAATTAATCTCCCAAGAATCTTCAAGTAAATTTAAAACTAGGGGGCATGAATTTACAACTTTGGGAAGCATAAGATAGCTTTTTCTTCCCTCTTATTTGTCTCCCTAGTTTGTTTTATCAAAATCACCCAAGAGCTAGCCCAAAAATACTTTTGATACTCAAGTAAACGCAATGCCTTTCTGGGCAAATATTCTCCCATGCTTCAAACTCTCAACATCCTTCTCGTTCCATCACATGCAAATCATTTTAATAAGTTATCCCAGACTTCAAAAGCTGGTCCATTTAAGAGAACAGGACTTTTCTCACTTAAAAGCAACATCTTTCTTGTACATAGATTTTCTTGACATAATGTAAACTTAAGTTCCTTGTTTCCAACTTTCATATATTCATAAAATTTAATGCCAAGCCCAAATAGTCCACAACATTTAAAATAACATTATTTCTCTTATGTGGGCATTATTTTCAATTGAAAATCAAAATTTAAAGTTTTATCTAAAGTTTTAAGGCTTTAAGCTACTAGAGCTAAGATTTTGTAAATTAAAAAATTGAGCTCATAAGGCTCATTACTTCAGTTGATAAATTATTTCTTTTTTCTTAAATCATAATTTAACATTAAATCATTTTCCTTCAATTTTCTCAAAAACCATTTTTAAGTATAGTAGCTTAGTATGTATGGTGTCCTTCTCTATTTGAGTTGTATTGTTGTTGCTAGTTGGTCTAACATTATCTCCACTACTTATTATTATAAAGGGTTCATCTCCAAATTTGAAGAGTGTAAGGGTTTTACTTATTTAGCCTTGAAAAGAAAGTAATTTGAGAATTATTTTATCGCATGACAATGATTTTGCGCTCACACCATGCGCCTGAAACACAAGTTGTGATGATCTTGTGCTTCATCCACGAAGAAGCCAAGATTGTGGTTTGAACAACCAAACTACTAAATCCAACAAATCGATGTCATTTTGGCATGTCCTACACTTAACCCTCACTATTTTTTCTCTTCATTTGCATTACTTTCATTCAATACTTGTCAGGATTACTCATACCCTTGCACTCTCAGAGAAAAACGATTTAACACAAATCTATTTTACCTCTTTATTTACTCTACACTTCACTCTTTGATTTTAACATAAATGTCACTTTTGGCTTCTTGTTGTTGTTGTTGGAAATAAGCTACACTTAGGATTGAATGGTTTTTTGCATAAAGAAGAGAAAATCTTAATTTACTAACATAACACAGCTTATCCATTATCTTGGATGTACAGAAGGAACACTATACTCTTCTACATAATTCAAAGTAAAAAAAGCTCATTTTGTGTAGGCAAATATTCACTATTTATGATAATCAAGTTCAATGCAATACGGAGAAAGCGTAAACTATAATTGAATTTAAATCAAAATAATTCAATTTTCTACACAACAAAAAATAGATTTGATGAAAAAATAGGTCCAACCTACTTCTTAAGTTTATTAAAAATGCATGGTTCTCAATAAAAAAATAGACGAGTTTCCATTATAAATTACTGGTAAGATAAGCGCCTGGCACAAGGTAAGTTAAGATGTAATACAGCAAAACAAATGAAACTTACCTTCAGCTTATCTTTTACAGGATCCCTTGCTTGAGAAAAATCCTACAGAACCGACAATACTACTAATTAATGTATAGCATGAGTAAAAATAAGACTAAGAGCATGGTAGCACATTAAAAAAAACAATTAAAGCAACTTGATACTTTTGTAGAGTTGTATTTCAAATGCTAGCAAAGAAACAAACATGAAATATGCTACAAAAGCATATATAAGCTAGCCATAAAGAAAAAACAAATAATAAGAGTAAAAAGTAGCTTTGACACCTCTATGTCCTCGATGAAGCCTTCAATTGATCGATAAGGAGCATAAACAATAAGATCAAACCCGAGACTCTGGGCGATATCAGAACATTATAATCTCAGAAATGCACAAAAATATAAATTGACTGTAATTGTAGAATTAGAAATTGAAGCACCTGAAGAACAACCATTTCATTATTGAGAATCACTTGATGGTCCTGCTGAGCTGAATTCCCTTACCAAGTTCCTCTGCAGATACATGATTTTCTTCAACCTTGCATGAAGCGTATATACAAGTTAGCCTGCAAATGCACAGCCTCATGAATCAATCAAAATTTAAAACTACTGACCTATAGGTAGGAAGAAGTAACAATACATAAATGAAAGCTATCTATGTAAAGTACTAAATTTTAATAAACTGGATAGCTAAGAAAAACCAATAAGTCTTACATTATGTGTTTTGGGTGATGTTCCATAACAGACCATTGCAAATAAAACCTCTTGAAGTATATGATGGCTGTTCCCTGTAAGGTAAAGCACATTAATTTAGGAAGCGCTGATTCTGAAATACTAACCGAATACCTAGACAGCTACAAAAAATTTACTTGAATTTTATGGGGAAATTTGAATGCTCCACAGACTTCTTGAATCTTTTGTTCATAGAAAACCCGCATAAGCTGCTCTTCTTCACAGTTAAGAGGCTTTGCAGCTGAATGAAGAGGCAGAAAACAAATGCGATGATCAATGATAATCAAATAAAAAATGAGACTACAATTTATTTGTACCACAGGAGATAGGACGCATGAAGTTAATTATCAGGATTTGGCAGAGATAATGAAACAACAACCGCTATCTTTTGGACCCTGCAAGGGTTCGGGATATGAAATAGAGCCATCAACATCTACCTCTAATCTTGTTGACCCATACTACAAATCAAAAATATAAAAATTGCTGAAATTTTCCAAAGTATATGAATCAAAAAGGGAAGAATGGTGTTGAAGCGCACTTGTTCAAGCATCTTTCTTGCTCTCCAATTCGCAGCCTCTCGCTTTTCAAACTGCAGGAAGTTGGAAGAAAGAAAACGAAAAGAAAAATGTGAAAATTGCAAACCCTAAAGTTGTATCGCATTGCAACAGACATGAGGACAATTCAAATTAATACTGTAAGAGAAAGAATTTCTTTGCAGCAAGCTCAAGGCTTTGTGTGGCCTACATGCTCTGAGAACAGGAATCGCGATTTTTTTTCTTTCACTGAAGAGTGAAGTATTGATCAGTTATATGGAGTGAGGATTACCAGATCTCTTGGAGTGAGAATCCACTTCGCCCTGTGGGTGGACGTTTGGAAATCCGCCATCCCTAATCGAATCCTCGGCACCCAAGGAATGCCAGGAACTTCGACTCCAAAAAGCTATTAAGGTTTTAAAACTTCCAGAGACAGAGCAACCCCATCGCACCAGGAAATACATACGACATAATTCATGTGCACACTCAAATTTTGATTTTTTATATTTATAATATTTTGTTGAATTAAGATTAATCTTATGAGACATCCTGAATGATTGGAGGTAGGAACCAAGAGAGATAGAAAAGTAGAAATAAAATAAAAGAGCACACATAAACTTAACCCCTAAGACAAACAAGGTATTATGAGACACTCTGGCCTATTTTATATGCTGTAACTGAGGTTACAAGAAACCCTGCAAAAGTGGGCCTAGATGATAGAGCCTAAGATACCAGAGCCTAAAAGAGGCATAAGTCGAAGGCCTAAAAGCCCCTGATACATGCTATAGACCCCCTATTTATAGGATATAGAGGGGCATATTGGCTTGATTATAGTTCCTTGATGATTTCTAGAGATCTATTGAGTTGAATAGAGAGCCTCACATTGATAGTTGTGAGAATGCTTAGGTACTAGAGTTTATTTCGATCATTGACGTGAATGTATATTCCTTGTCAGCCTAGGTGGCCCTTTGGTTGTCAGATTGTCCTTTATGCGATCGATAATTCTACGGTCAGTCGGCTAGCTGTTGAACGACAGAAGGTTCTTCGTCTGATCGGTTTCATGAGTACTTATAGCTTTTCATTAGAGTGATGATCTTCATTTCGCCTTCAAATCTGGATTGTTAGATTATCTCAAGATTTGTGTCAATTATTTTTTTGTACATATTAAGTTCCCCAATTTTTTTTGCTCCTTCATAGTGACAGCTACGATAATAACAAAAAAATTCTAATGCAATAAATCAAATCTTAATAATCATAATTTAATGCAATGATTACACTCCCTAGATTTTCGTGTCCATGACTGGTTTTGATAGGGCGTAGTGGATAATTCTCAGTATCTCGAGTCTGTTATTCTATGCATTTACTCGGTTTTTGTGTTGTCCTTATGGACAAGGAATTTTATTCAAAGTTTAAGTTTGTTTATTGGGCAAAGAGCCGGTTGTCCTTGGAGTAAAGAAGCAATGTTGGCCAAAAGGTGAGCTAATAAAGAAGAAATGGGAGAAGAATTGGCCAAGAACCCAAATCCCTCTGGACAAGTGGAGATGGAAGAGTTTTCATATGCAAGTTGGGATACTGCTAAGAAATTTTAATCCAGCATTGGGGAGAAGTTGGGTAGTTTGGTGGCTGGTCCATCCATAAAGGCTTTGTTGAGTTTCAAAGTCTACCGAAAAATGCAAGTAATCCTCCATCAACTGATGTACCAGAATTTGGTGGGGTGATTGGTCGATCAGGGAGAATGAACCAGCTTATGACTTCTCATCATTGGATGTAGGAGAGCTACTTGGTTTGAGGTAGATCAGATCATGTTTATGTGTTTTTTTTTTCTATCTTTTATTTAGTTTTTTTTATCCGTGCTCATCAGTTTTTATATCTTTTAGAAGAAAACGTTTAAATAGGGGGTTTGCTAATGGTTGGCGATAGCCGAAATGCGAGTGTAGTTGCGACTTCCGTGCTCCAAGCACTAGTCCGCATTGAGGAGAATTTGGTGAACCACCCGATCGATTGACATGCATCAATTATATGTATTTTCACCTCTATTTTATTCTACATTTTACTTATTATTTTTATTGATTTATCATAGATTGACACTCGAGAAAGGCTTTAGTTGATGTTGTGCAGGTTGTAGGTGTGGAAAATTTGGAACGAAACAAATCAAGAAAAAAGTGGCATAAAGAGGTGTGAACGTACCACCTGATCGAGAGCTATAGTGTGACCATGCTATTTATGGTGTGACCACACCATAATCCACAGACCTACGATGTGACCATGTTAGAGTTGGACATGACCATGCCGCTCTATTCTTTCTTAGGTTGAAAATTTTTTGTGCTTCCTCATTAGGTTTTCTTCTTCTTTAGGTTGAAACCTTTAAGGGGCTTTTTTTAGTTTCTTGTCTTGTAAGCTGTGAGAGAATATTATATAAGAAGAAGGGTTATTGTTGTTGTGGAGAAAACAAGTTATTGTAAGTTTAATATGCTTTTGTTTCTTGCAATGAAATCCTAAATAATTGTCTTTACTATGGTTTTCTCGATGATGTGTGACTAATTTCTTCATCGTTTCTCTATAATTTAGGGGTAGTGGATTTAATCATAATTTTATAAATTGTTTTTCCTATAGCATTTTTCCATATGCGTTCATGGCCAATATTGTTGGTCAACCTATGAACTTCATTTACTTTTAGTCTGGTGAACTAGGATGTTAAAATATTTAGTGAAGCTACAACCTCTAATCATTGCGTAGTGAAAACAAAGGGTTAACTACAAAATCTTGAACAGATAGAAATATTCCAGTGGGATTCAAGAATCTTTTCAGGGGATTGGAGTAGTGATGCAGAAGTCATGGGGATCAAGGGAGCCTCAAATTTATGGATTATAAGTTTCTTTTGACCTAGAAATAAGTATAAGAACTAGTATATCCCTGATTGACAATAACCTCATAAGAAAACATTTAGGAAAGCCACGATTAACACAGTCCCCAAATCACAGAGGCACAAACCTCATCATTCTTGAAAGAGCTCTTAAGATTTTTCCTTGTTATTTTTGTTTTTATTGTATGCTTGCTACTCTACATTCAATAGGATTTTTAGGACCTAAAACCTTCTTTGCAAAATCACCAAGCTAGGTTCGTCAGATTAGTAAACTAGAGATTTTTCTACAGGAATAATGCTAAGCATTTCCTCATTGGATTGATATGCAGACTTTTAGACTGCATACTGCTTGACATTTGAACTTGTGTTTTACGACCAACTTACTTTGAAGTAAGTTTTGGTACGTTAAGTTTTTGGCATCGTTGCACAAAAAAGACATTAATAATTATTGTTAATTTTATGATAACTTTAGTTGAAAGCTAGTTTGGCACTTTTTTTTACTATTTTTCTTATTTATTTTGTGTTTTGTTATTTTTATCATTGTATATGTATTACTATTGTGTTTTCTTTAAGGTGATATAAAAAATTAAAAAGCTTAAAAAAAGTATAAATCCAAAAAGCAAAAAAAAAAAATTTGCAGTTAAATTTTTTGTATTTTCTTTTTTTTCATATTGTGTTTGCATCATATGTGTGTTTATTGGCTGACTCGTGTGGGTCATTGTTACTGATTGTTGCATAATTTTATTAAATTATCTTTTTATGTTTAGGGGAGCTGAGGTTGAACTCGCCTCTTTTGAACCTGAGATCAATCACACCTTTAAACATCTTAGGAGAGCACATTCACATACTGAAACACTCATTGAAATGACTAACCCTAACACGCCCATCTTGAAACTACTTAAGGACTATGCCAACCCTTCTGTCGAAGAAGTCAATGTGATCATCAATTATCCATCTGTAGAAGCCAACACTTTTGAATTGAAACCTGTCATAATCTAGATGGTTCAAAACAATCGGTTTGAGTGACTTTCTTCTGAAGTCTCAAACATTCACTTAGACAACTTCCTTGAACATTATGCCACATTTTTGTACAACAGCGTCCCTATCGATATAGCTAAATATAGGCTTTTCCCTTTTTTTTTAAGGGACAAAAATAAGGTATGGCTTAACTCCTTTGCCCCAGGATCAATCAACACCTGGAATGACCTGGCTAAAAAATTTCTAGTAAAATATTTTCCTCCATCAAAGACTATTAAGCTCTGGAACGACATTATCTCATTCACCTAAATTGATGGAAAATCTATTTACGAAGATTGGGATAGATTCAGGGAATTACTTAAGAAGTGCCTACACCATGCTCTACTTGATTGGTTCATTATTCATACTTATTATAACAGATTGATAGGTTTTGTGAAGTTCATAACAGATGAAGCAGCAGAATGATCATTGATGTCTAAACCTTTTGATGAATCATACGAACTGATAGAGGAAATGACCACAAATAACTTGCTAAGAGAGTTGCACCCCAGAAAGTAGCGAGCGTGCATGAATATGATATATTAGATATCCCTGTAACCTAATTAGTTATTATTTCTAGGAAGTTAGATGATTTGCGGATGAATTCAATGCAAGGAAATCCACCTAGCGATGGACTAATACTTGGACCGGTGTTAGATCCAAGCAAGTTTCATTAGAATTTATTAATTCCACAGGAAATAATGGCCACAATCCATATTCCAATACCTACAACTCTGACTGGAGAAACCATCTAAACTTCTCTTGGAACAATAACAACCAACAGTGGAGAAATACTAAGAACAACCCGGTAGGTAGTTGGCCAAACCAAGGAAATGACCCCAAGAAGCAGCAATACCCACCTGAATTCCAAGCTAACTCCCAACCGATCCCATAGAAATTGTCAATCAAAGAGTTAGTTTTTTAAATGGGGAATGCTTTACAGAGCCAAGTTGTAGCCATAAAAAATCTTGAAACTCAATTAGGATAGCTAGAGAATTCTACAAAAAGAGACACTTGGGAGCACTGCCAAGTAACACTGAACTGAACCCAAAAGAAAAGGGAGTGAGCAAGTTCAAGTGGCAAAATTGAGGAGTGAAAAAGAGAGAGAAGCAACTCCTAAGAGAGAAGATCCTGTTGACATAGATCCAACGTTGGGAAGTGAACCAAAAACTCAAGGAAAGGAGGTAGAGAGACCTTTCTCACCTATTAAAATTGACCCCAAAGAAAGATTGCCACCATGCCGATCAATTCTTCATCATTTTGAAAAAAAAATATAATATGTATATAATTTTTATTTTGAAAATGGCATTTTAATTTTGAAAAATGAGATCAAATAGATCTCATTTGTCTAATATCACAAATAATCAATCACAATACTACAAATGCTAGCCATTCTGAGATATGAACACATCACTCAAAATTTGGCTCAATTATATAAACTAAGAAATTTATGAAACCTGTTTGGTCTGCAAAATTTGTGACCGATAATTCCCTTATCTAATATAAGGACTAGATAGGGTTTAAATTATCTAGGTTCATAATTCCCTATAGAGGAGCAAGAAATACGGGATGTCACAGGTTTAGAGGAGAACCTCAATGACCACCCAAACCATCCAACTATTTGGCTTTGTATTTTAGAAGTGATGCTATTATATGTATACTCCTGCCATTTATTTAAATTAGGGCCTATATCTGCACAATGTACAATCATGCAAATAGCCTTAGGATATAGGAGAGTTTACGTCTATCAAATTAACAACCTCAAAGTTCTAAAGAGAGTTAGGGCTTATATTGCACAACATGATTGTGAAAAAGCCTAAAAATATTGTAAGGATTTATGTCATAATGGATGAACAACCTTAAATTTCTAAGAGTTTATGTTCTTTAAGTCTAGGAAAATTTTAAGTTGAAGACCATCCTTCGCCTTGTGTTTTGTCTTGATCATCATCTGAAGTTGTTCGTCATGTGCTCACATCGTCGTTACTCGTCTTGTGAACAGCTCTCTCCGAGTTCTTCACTGTAGTTTTTTTAGGTCTTATCAAGTGTACTTGAGTTTAATTGGTTGTTGTTATTTTTGTGTCTTGTTATTATTGTTGAGTCACTGAGTTTATTTTTTGATTCCTTTTAAATAGGTGGCCTACTGTTCTCTACCATCTGGGTCTTCTACAAGTATAATAAGTAGTATAATAATAATGTTGCATACATAAGCAAGATATGTACAATAAAATACGATAAAAGGGAAAATGTTAGTGCGTATCTAGCTCCCCTGATGAAATTGCAATTGTCACAATCATTAAATATTTTCAAATGTAAATATGAGATGAATAAACATGTATATTTACATAAAATTAAGTGGCAGACATATATGAAAGATCAGAATTGGATATAAGTATTTCGAGTTAGAGATTGACTTAGATTTATCATTCTTTAAAGGCTACATAGGCAACCATCGCCAATTTGTGTGTACAAATTTTGACATTGACTAGAAATCACCAACAAAACAATCAATGGAGCGTAGTTCTTGGCCCAGTCCAGGTAACTGACTAGTGGACATTTAGAAGGTAACTCCCAAAACTCATACTTTGTCATGCACATAAGTATGGTAGATTTTCACATAGTGACCAAAATATTATTTCCATAAGAAATGTATTTGTTTTGTCATCTTATCATATATTTTGTAAATAAGACTTTCCACAAGTCAATCACACTGTCGGATTAGAACCACCGGTAGCCTTAGAAGGTAAGGGTTATCTCTTTTTAAATGTTGGTGAATAGTAGTGCCAATCTTGTACCCTCACAAGGTCCTCAGGCCAGAAGATACAATACTATCCCACCATCTTGAATTTATGACCAAATGCCTTTTTCATCACTGCCTTTACCACCAACACATCCAACTTATAGGTCAACCAGATGGTCTACATAAATTGCTATAGTTGAAATGTATCCAATTAGCAAAGAGAGTTTAGTCATAAAGTCTTAGAGCCCAAGCTCTTGTGCATTGGAGATCACTGTAGGTTACGTTGTTGTGGGATAATTCTCATTAATAAATGTTAATTTAAAGGGGGCTCGAATCATATCTTTATGGGTCTTTATGCTTTGAGAATGATTTTCCTTAATAAATCATAATAATTCCAAATGACCTATGAAATATCCAAAATCTTGTAAATACATTCAAAGGGAGACTCTGAACAATTTAAAATCTCCTCGACAATTTCAAGTTCATTTGGATTTACTATATTATTAAGTTGATCAACCTGTGTTGAATTAGAAGTTATATTATTATACCTTAAGTTGTTCTCAGTGTAAAATTTTTTATGTCTTAGTCAACCAATGAGTAAGGAAAATGGTCAACTTGTAATGTATTAAGAATTATGTAGGTAAACACCCCTGAGGGCGCATTCATAGTCATTTAGGAAATTTTACACTATTTCCCCTTAGTTGGCATAAAGCTTGTAGTGAAAGATGTTTCATTATCACCTATATTTTCTTCTTTAACCATTCCTCAAATGATATTAAATTATTTCTAACTAATCACCAAGCTTTTAAGACAGGGTCTGTTTGAGGGAGCCATAGCTTAGCTGCCACAGGAAACTGCGCGGGGAAGTTGTGTTGGGAAGTTGGCTGGCTGTTTGTTTTAGTTGATTGAAAACAACCATGTGATAGCTATTTTTGAACAAATGACCATTCTGACTCTATTTAGTAATACTACAAATGAAAAAAAGCACCTACAAAATAGCATAAAAAGACAAAACAATCATTATCAAATATACAAGGAACATAAATAAATAGGAACTATACAAAACAAAAAAAAGTATAAATTGATAAAAGAAGTAAGTAATTACATTTTTGTGGAGGTGTGTGGTCTCAGAGAACTCAATATATTAACTAATGATCTGTCACTACAAGAAGACAGTAGATAAAAAAAAGGTTTTTGGTTACCTTTAACTATGTAATACCTAGCCATGTTTGCCACATATGCATATCGCCAAAAAAGACCATCCAAAACATTCTAAGAAACCATATTGCCAAAAAGAAGAGAGGAACTTGGTTGCCTTCATTAGGATTTCACATGTGACACCAACTAAAAATGACTAATAAGTCATCTAGAATAACCCATAAGGTTAAATATCTCATCATGAACCTCTCAAAACAACTGAAAGAAAAATAAATGAAATGCAAATGAAAAAAAAAACATACAAATAGAGTAAAAAATCCAAATAATCAATATGAAATGTAAAGTACAAATAGTCTTCAATAAATGAAATAAAGTACAAATTATATTGAATGAAGTAGAAATACTCCAATCACTCTCCTACCATCGCATTCATAATTTATTCCATAAACTCTGTCATCTCGCTTGCGCCTTTCCCATCTTTAGTGCAGGTAGTAGAAGCATCATTCTTAAACCATTATAAAGAATGTTTAAGATGATAATGATATGCCTTGGCAGGTACATGCTCATGATCCTCATCTTTTCTACATAAGTTGATGTCATTGCGCATTTGTGGAGAGCCATCGTGACAATCATAATCTGCACACATTTGGGAAACGGGTAAGATGACAAATCACAGAATATAACCCATTTATTCTTCTAAACACTAAAAGTCCTCTTGAGATACCCTCACTGCAACGTATATCCAGTATCAATCAAGTAGTATCTACCTGATATGTATTTCATAATCAGTATTGAGATAAAAGTGATTTATGAGAGTAACTGAGTCTCAAGCATACCTACAGGAGGATGTGGGAAGTTATAAATGGTACTCCATGTTACAGGTTTGAAAATTCTAATATCATGTGCAGTGCCCTCCCAACTGGTCATGACAAAAATGAAACACATGTTGAAGTCACAAATGACTATGGCATTCTGTGTCGGGGACCCAAAACAATTGATGAATGTGATATTCTCATTATTTGAAAAACATGCATCAACTTGTGTTCCATCAATTAATTGAATACAATCCTTATAAAATAACGATGAGTTTGTAATAAAGTTGGTTTTTTTTAAAATTGAATCTAGTGAATTTGAGACTTTACAGTAAAGAACTACATGTACCATGCGTCGCGTGAAATCACTATAGGGGCTTGTTCGAACATAGGATCAGTAGGTTTTATGACTTGTAAATAAAAGATCACAAGTGCCTTCAACCCCACTAAGAAGAATTTGGAAATTATTTCAAAGGAGTGTTGAAATAACTCCATTGCACCTCACATCAATTAGTTATAGGATAATTTGTAGAAGCTTATAGTAACACCTCTCGCAAAGTCGTCCTGTAAGAGCAATGAAATCCATGAGATCTGTGTAGTTCTTCCAACAAATTGTTTAATACCACCCATCTCATGCAAACATATTGTTAAATCTCATTGCGTGGCCCGCAAGCAACTCCCAAACTCATTTGTCCCTGATAAATGAGGACTTCATGTATGGAGAAGCGATGAATGTACGGGTTATAATATTCATAGACCAAGCAAAAACATCTACAATTCTCCTTCTACATCTTTCTCTGGTAGTGTCTATGTAGATCAGCATCGTACTGCTAACATAGTGTTAACTTCACTTTTGTGAGGATTTAACCTAAATCAACATCCAAGATCAGAACTTATTCTAAACCACCCAAACTAATTCAAGGTCTCAAGTACTCATTTGCAAACCCTAAGAACACTATGACCATTAAATCCATCTCATGGAAGGAGTCTACCAACATTGACTCCTTGAACCCATCCGGGATCCCCCAACCCTAAAAATTAGACCAATTCTCTAATGTGCCCCTTTTGAACCCAAATTATGCTAACCTCCCAAGTTGATCAAATCAATGATGAAAAACCTTGATTTAGTCACCACATTGAAATTTGATCAACTCTGGACCCAATGGTCACCACATTGACCATTTGGTTAACCTTAAATCTAATGGTCACCACATTGATCATTTGGTCAACCCTAAACTCAATGGTCAACACATTGACCATTTGGTCAATCCTAAACCCGAATGTTCAACCTTGGTTAATTGGTCAACCCCAAACCTTTGTGACTATTGACCATTTGATGATTCAATTGGTCAACCCTAGGACCCAATTGGTCAACTTTGGTTAATTGGTCAACCCTAGCACCCAGTTGGTCAATACTGGTCAATTGATCAACTCTACATCATCTTGGTCAACTTATGGTTTTAGAGCATAATTTCATTTAATTAATTAATTAATTAATTAAATAATCAAAGAAAGATGGAATTAAAACTTATTAAGCTTAAATTTGAACCCTAAGACAATTCATCAAAGCCCAATGTCATGGCAACCCAAGCTCATGCATGACATCCAAATCCAAATCCAACCCATGGCCCATTGCTATTTGTCGGCACTATTTTTGGTGTGGGGTTTGTCCGTAAGAAGTTGTCGGTCATCGGAATTGAAATCCCGTTGCTCGCTTCGGAAGGACGTTTAAAAATTTGGATTTTTGAAAAAGATGAAGTCAAACTGACCCCATAATTTTCATAGTTTAAATGAAAGAGCGCTTTACCTCAAATCCTGTATCTATCCCGAAGGATGAACACAAAAATTGAGGGTGAGGCTCGATCAAATAAACTAAAGAAAGTTATGACATCCGTTTGGT
>NW_018165599.1:12955-13431 GCF_001263595.1 Phalaenopsis equestris | reverse complement strand
GACTCATTTTAAGCATATTGGGCTAAGTTTGGGTCAAACGTGAGCTAGACATGGGAGAAGCTCAAATTGATTGTTTTGGTTGGTGAAGAACATCATTAGGAACAACTTTCATGAAGGGTGAAAGTCATTTTGAGGTCAATTGGTTAATCAATTTGGTGGATTTTTGATTTTTGACCCATTTTAAGCATATTAGGCTAAGTTTAGGTCAAACTTGAGCTAACCATGGGGTAAGTCCAAATTGATTATTGTGTTTGGTGTAAAAAATCATAATGAACAGCTTTCATGAAGGATGAAAGTTGTTTTGAAGTTGATTTGGTGGTCAATTTGGATGGGTTTTAATGGATTTGGACTTAGACTTAAGTTAAGCATGTAGGGCTAAACTTGAGTCAAACTTGAGCTAGCTTTGGGCTAAGCTCAAATTAATTGTTGTTTTTGGTTTGAAACATCATTATGAACAACTTTCATGAAGGATGAAA
>NW_018165599.1:2307-12268 GCF_001263595.1 Phalaenopsis equestris | reverse complement strand
AGGTTAAGACCAATATGTGGAATTTCAAGTTGAGCAAAGAGAAGAGTTTGAATTTCTAATGGTGGGGTACCTCTTCTAATTTTCTAAGACTGGTCAATAGGAAAGTCCTATGGCTAGACCTAGGCTACTAAAGAAGTTTTCTAGACCTCAACCAAAAGTGAGGTCAACACTATTTCGTCACTAATGACCCTATAAGACCCATTAGGACATGGTAGACACATTAGACACATTAGGCTACCTAGGAGCCACCATCCTTAACCAAGGTCCAAGGTCAACATGAAGGGGGTGTTATATGGCATTTCACCTAAATTCCACATCATGACTCTTTGAACCAGGATAAGGGAGTCAATCTAGCTCACTCCTGAGCCACCTTTACACCTCACCTCTTCTTAAATAGGAAGGAAGCCATGCCACATCCAACCTCTTCACCATGCTTGACCTAGAGATGAGCACACCATAGGTAAGTGAAGATGGGCCATCCCTAATTAAGATCTCATCCTCTGAACTTTGTAAGCCACCACACACATCCTCCAATCGATCCCAAGCTCGGTCAAGCCTCCAATGACCATTTAGGGTCATGACCAAGAGCTTTATCCAAGAAGAGAAGATAAAATATAGTCCATAAACCCTGTCACACCCAAGAAAGAAAATCTCCTTCATCTTTTAAGCAATCAAAACTCTATAGTTCCAGCTTCTGAAACCTTATAGGAAACTCTAATTTTACACCTCAAATCCAGAACTTATTTTTGGGTTGACATATAACTTCTTAAAACTCAAATTCAACCATCCTAAAAGTTTCTCTGAGCTTCATAAGGAAGTTTCCAATCCGAATTGGCCTTTCCCGCACACCCTGACTTACTCGAAGCTGAAAGAATATACTTCGACTTGATTTCATTCCAAACTAGACTAGGAAGAAGCTTCAAAAAGACAAGACGATCATTTTTGACAAGCTCAGTTGAGACCTCACTTCCAGGCATGTGCCTTAAACCCTAAAACTGAGCTCGGGTTTGGTCCTTTATGAAGTAAAATGTTACACCATGCTTAAAAAACTGTATAAATGTGTTCCTATAAATGTGATGAAGCTTTAGGAATAAAAATCATGAGATTTGGTGCAAGATCAGGCGGGATCTTACGCCTGGAAAATGAATGACTCTTGGTTAATTTTCCAGCGGGGATGATGAATCAATGCCATCTATTTCTGTGTACCCAAAATGGAAGGCTTAGATTTGGGTGGACCACTGATTTGTCTATGCAAAATGCACTGAACCACAGGCCACCTCAGTGCCCACGTGTAAAGGTCCGCGAACCGGATACCACCGTGTAGAGCTTCAACGACTCCGAGGTATTAGCTGGCGCTGCGTCGGATAAATAGGAAAATATGATTTTGTTATTTAAATAAATTCATAAAATCCCTAAAAACTTCCCAAATGCATATCTTTGCAAAGAAAAATCATAAAAATGAATAAAAAATACCCCTGGATTCAAGAAAGTAAGGAGTAAATGACAAAAAAAAAAGAATTAATGTATTATATTTAATTTTTAGTTAATTAATTACTATTTTTTAATTAATTATATATCCAAAAATTACAAAATTTGTAGGGATTAATCCTTTCATCCTTGGGACTATTCTTTGTTTTTTCCAAGGTTAGGGAAAACCCCTAAATTGAAATTCACCAATTTTCACCAAATTTTGTAACTATTTTTTAAAATAATTATAAAAAATCAAAAAATTTGAAATTAAAATTAGCATTAGTTAGAAAATATCTAGATATTACTCTAGTATCTAAAACCAAATTTCCAATCAGTTTAAAAGGTTTAAAATGACAATTTTGACCTTTAGGGTTCAATTTGCAAATTAAAAATTTATACTCTTAACCAAAAAATTTGGCCTAGGCCATATGACTTAAAATGATCAAATTTGGACACAAATTTAAGTTAGAAATTAAATCCATTTAGTTAAACATAGTTCAATCCTAAGAATCTAGACCTTGTTTACCCCAAACCTTGATTAGCTCTAACCTTAATAAGACCTAATCTAAACCTTTAAGCTTTATTTACATTAGGCTTAAACCAATTTAAACCTTGATTAGTTCTAACCCTAATTAGACCTAATATAAACCTTAAGCCTTATTTACATTAAGCTTAAACAACTTTAAATCTTGATTAGGTTTAGCCCTAATTAAACTTAATCTAAGCGCTTAAACCTTACTTTAGGCTTAATCTACCTTAAACCCTAATTAAGTCTAACGCTAATCAAACTTAATTAAACCTTAAGTTTTACTTATATTAAGCTTAAGTATACTTTAAACCCTAACTAAGTTTAACCCTAATTAAATTTAATTAAAATTTAAGCCTTACTTACATTAGGCTTAAGTATGCCTTAAACCTTAATTTAGTTTAACCTTAGTTAGACTTAATTAAAATTTAAAACTTACTTATATTAGGCTTAAATAAAGTCAAACCCTAATTTATTCTAACCCTAATTAGACTTAATTAAATTTTAAGCCTTATTTACATTAGGCTTAAATCAACTTAAACCCTAATTAAGTCTAACCCTAATTAGACTTCATTAAATTTTAAGCCTTACTTACATTAGGCTTAAATAAAATTAAACACTGATTAAGTCTAACCATAATTATACTTATTTAAATTTTAAGCATTACTTACATTAGGCTTAAATCTACTTAAACCCTAATTAGACTTAATTAAACTTTAAGCCTTATTTACATTAGGCTTAAATCTACTTAAACCCTAATTAAGTCTAGCCCTAATTAGACTTAATTAAACTTTAAGTCTTACTTACACTAGGCTTTAATCAGCTTAAACTCTGATTATGTCTAACCCTTATCAGACTTAATTAAATTTTATCCCTTACTTACATTAGGCATAAATCAACATAAACCCTAATTCTAATTAGACTTAATTAATCGTTAAGCCTTAGTTACATTAGGCTTAAATCAACTAAAACCCTAATTAAGTCGAACCCTAATTAAAATTAATTAAAATTTAAGCCTTACTTACATTATGCTTAAGTTTTCCTTAAACCTTAATTAAGTCTAACCATCTAACCCTAATTAGACTTAATTAAATATTAAGCTTTACTTACATTAAGCTTATGTTTACCTTAAACTCTAATTAAGTTTAACCCTAATTAGACTTAATTAAACGTTAAGCTTTACTTACATTAAGTTTAAGTTTACCTTAAACCATAATTAAGTCTAACTCTAATCAGACTTAGTTAGACCTTAAGCTTTACTTACATTAAGCTTTAGTATGCCCTAAACCATAATTAAATTTAACCATAATTAGACTTAATTAAATCTTAAGCTTTATCTACATTAAAATTTAGCATACTTTAAACCATAATTAAGTCTACAATATATCAGACTTAATTAACCTAAACTCTGAGGTTCAATCCATATTGGACCTAACCCAAACCATTAGGTTCAACCTTAATTGAACTTAAGTCACCCTAAAACCCTTAGGTTCTATACCTAAATTGAACCTAAATCACCGAACCTAAATCACCCTATACCTTAGGCTCTAACTAAATGACTACATACCTTAGGTTTTACTGAAATTGAACCTAAATCACTCTATAGTTTAGGTTTTACCTAAATTTAACCTAAGTAACCCAAGCCTCAGGTTCTACCAAAATTGAATCTAAGTGGCTCTAAACCAAATTTCTTTTAGGTTCTACCCACATTGAACCTAAAATTTATGTCTAACTTACATTATACTTAACCAAATCCAATCTACATCACATTTAAACCCCAAGGTTAATATGCATCCCATTCAACCAATCCCCTTTAGTTCAATCTTAAAAATGAATTCAAAATTGATGATTCTATTCACATCAAATTTGACTTCTAACCCCATCGACATAAAATTAAAAATTTTAAAAAAAATCGTAACAAAATACCGATGACATAAAATTTACTTTAAAAGACATTAAAACTTAAACTTGACCCAAAAGTGCAACTAGGTTTGAGAAGATATTTTGGAGGTGGTAACACATGGTGCTAACAAAATATCTTTATATCACTTGTGACTAATCAAACTGCAAAATTAATGATCCGGGACGATGAAACCATGAGATCCTGATCAAGTCATCCAAAATAAAAAAAATAATAATAAAATGACAAAATTTAATTGGCTCATAAACAACCTAAAATTTTCTAACTTCTAAAATCTTAATAAGACACTAAAACTTAAATTGAACCCTGATGAATAAAGATCACCAAACTCAATTTAAACCCCAATGTTCAGATCTATAAAGATTTATTGAATGATGCAATCTGTGATTGTTAATAAAAATCTTTTGGTCCTGATTTAATTACCTTTCGGACTAAGTAGATCTGAATACCCTGACAACCCCAAGATGGCAGAGCCATAAACATCTTGACCGGGTTGTATAAAAATTATTCAACCAACTAAATTAATAAATTAAAACAAAATTTCATGATAACTTTGTTTTGCAGGATGGTTGAATACCTAAGACAAGCCACATTTTAGTTTTACTTTGCATGTTATTAGGACGTGCTAACTATGTCTTGCGTTGAAGTCATTCTAAAGATGGAATGGTGAATCTTAAAACAACAAAAATGACATAAACATAACAAAACAATATCAAAACAATAAAATGACAACAACACAAAACAAAATGACAAAAATAAAATACAACTGAAAAACAAAAAAATGATAAAATAAAACTTTTAGGGTAGTATTGGATTCTTAGAAATCTATAACTCATAGGATTAAACATTGTGATTTTGTTCCTTGACCTTGACACTTAAAATTTCATTGAGAACAATTGTTAACTTTAATCGGGAGTTTTATTAAGTAGTTTTAACTGCTATGTAATTAACTATAGAAGCTTGCTCTTATAGAAGATTGAGAAACTCAAAATTGATATTACACCTAACTCTTTTTTATGAGACTTACATGTAATTTTCTTTGTAAGAGAATCTCAGGAATCAGACACTTTGGAATTTTCTACAATAGTTACTGATACACTAAAATAAAGTGAAATTTTATGTATACATTTTATGCTTAAATTTGGTGATATTGTACTTTAAAGAAGGGTGTTTTAATGTTTGGTTGCATGTATATTGATTTTATGCATTTGGAGCAAGAAGAAATTTGGATTCAAAATGCATATTTTTGGCATACGGGTGCTAGAGGGACCATTTTACAGAGGAGGTGCCAAAATGACACCCAAAGTGCCAAATCCATAGAGAAGCACAAAACTCTAGTAAACAGGTGCTAGAGGCACCAAAACAGGCATTAGAGGCGCCAGAGACGGATTTAGAAGAATTTTTTGTGATTATTGACTATTTTTTGAGATGTTTTAGAAGGTTCCAAGTAATTAAAGTGCCCCATGGAGTGGTTCAATGAATCTACACACTTCGAAAAGGCTCTTGAATGAAGAGACATGCCTCTTAAATGAAGAGATCTGTCTCTTGGTGTGAAGAGGTGTGTCTCTTAAAGTAAAGGAGAGATTTTAAATTTATTTAGAGAAGAGGGGTTGGAGCCACTCTTAAGAAGTATAGGAAGTCATGTGTGTTGTATGGAGTCTTTGGAGGAGAGAGGTGTCTTTAGGTTTTGTGTGTGGAGAAGATTTTCTTCTATAATTATAAGAGAAGAGGGAAGGTGAGAGATTTATTCTTCATTACACCTCTAAGAGAGAAATGAGTGTGATTGTAAAGAGAGAAAGTGTTTAAAGGGAACTTCAAGGGATTTGCTTGAGGTGGAGTGTGAGATAAGTTGTGTTCTTTCCTTTCTTTATTTTGTAAACTTGTTTTTATATACAAAATCCATGTTTTGTTGTATCTTCCTCATAAATTATGAGTAGACTTCTTTATCCTTCTCATTACAATGAGATATGGTTTTGTAAGAGTTAATATTGTTGTGCAAGGTTTTAAATGTCAATAAATTGTGATTTTCAAACTCTGATCTTCATTTACTTTTTGATTCGACCAATTGAAATGTAAAATTTATTGAGAGACATAAGATATGATAGGGTTATGCGTTATACAATAAGGTGAGAGTCACATTCAATTTCATGGATGAGAATGTAGTCCATGGGGTTGAGTGTAACTAAATAGGGAAATATAATTTGATGGGCATAGAATTGGAGATTTTAGGGTGACAAACTAAAAACCTCAATTTAGTCCAATTATTTGGAAACTAAAGTGTTAGCCCTCAGGGGAGGGGGACGTGGGAGCTCTGGAGTGGGAGTCAGTATCCCCTCAGCCTAACCACAAATTTAGAGACCAAACCTTGAATTAACCATTGTTCTTTATGCACTCGACAAATGGTAAAGAATAGGATTGCTCCTATTTAACACAATACAATTTTATATAGTATTAAATGATTTTAATTAAACCATAAACTTATTATAAAAGGGACGGATGCTTTCTTAAATTTGAACTCTTCATTACAAAACTTTGTTTAGTTGTAGTAAGTTTAACTTTGTAGTTTCGAAATTAGCTTAGTTAACTTAGTTCTTTTAGCTACATTTCATTTAGCATACATTAAATTTACTTTTGATTTGTTTTTTCTTACTTAAGTTTTTATAGTTTGAATATTGAGTTTAACATTATAACTATAAGAATTTCCATCTTCCTATGGGATCCATACTTAGGAATCAATTAGAGCCCTTTATTACTTGAGTGATACATTTACTTGCATAATTATTAGGATTGATAGCTTAAAGATTTCAAAATATAAAACTATTTATACTGAAGTGATTTTTATTGTGATTGATCTATATATTTACTACTCGTGTTTCTGTGTGTGTGTTGTAGTATTGAAAGGTATTTACAACACATACATAAAAATCCCCCATCACTAACCCAAGTCAACCCAACTTAACTTAGGTTGAATCCAAACTAAACGCAAGTTAACCCAAGTTAAACCAGCTTAGACATAGTCAAACCCAAATCAATCTTAAGCCAACCCAGGCTAATCCAACTTAACCTGAGTTAAACTTAAATAAGTTAAACTCAACCCAGCTTAGTCCAAGACACTGAAATAAAGCCACCTTTACTCCAGCTAGCTTTGGTTCAGCCTAGGCTCACATCAGCTGACTCATACCCCATCTTAGTTCAATCCCGAGCTAATTTAAATTGAAAACTTAGGTAACCTTAGCTTGACCCTAGACCAAGTCTAATCCAAGGTTAAGTGTTACTTTTTATTTGTTAACTAATATGTCATTTCATGCTCATCTTTTATTTCATGTTTTGTTTCATGTTCAAAAACTAATGTGTTACTTCATGTTCAAAAGCTCATACGTTATTTTATGTTAAGAAAATACACAAAATAAAACAAGGATGAGAACTTCTTAATTTTCTCTACAAACACCAAATAATGAAACTTTAAACCAAAATAAACACAAAACATAGAAAAACTCTAATTTATCAAACATGAATGTCAAATCTTGGAGTCAAATAAGATGTTAATTCAAATATTGAACTTCAAATAAACATCTAAAGCACACCATTATATGGAACAAGAACGAAAAATAAGTAAATCTGATAAGAACTCTAGACAAACTAACTTATACACCAAACCAAGGGCCATACACTTACCTTTGGTTAGTTTGAGTATAGAAGCCTAAGTTAGTTTAGGTACTTAGTTAGTGTTAAGAACTTAAACATGAAAAAAAAAACCTACCCCTGAGACTTGAGAGAATACATTAGAATGAAGTAACCCATGGTTACTGACAAAGGTAGCTCAAACTACTTCAAAACTATGAATCCTCCATGCTCTAGCATTCAAGAAGGATTCTTAGTTATGAGGCTGTTATAGTCAATGGATACCAATGCTCATAGAATGATGGAAAGCAAGGGCATTTTGATTGGGAATATTATTCCTAAAGTCAAGTTTAATCCATTTATAGAATTCCTTACAAAGTCTAGGTTTTCATTTTTCATCTTGAAATCCTTTCCTACCTAACGTTATCCTTAGCTTTAGATTTTTCAATCACCTTCGCCAATTAAATCAATTATATTTAAATCATCATTTGACCTCAAACTTAATTTAAAAATCAGTTCAAATACATTTCAAATTCAGTTCAAATCATATTCATTTTGAACTCATCATCATCCCCTTTTCAAGACTATTCTGACATCACTTTGGGTATAGATTACCTCTATTGGGCAGTTGAATCCCTATGTACTAGGCCTTTCCTATGACATGTCATCATTGGATCATGAATGCCCAATCTCTTGAAACTTAGTTCTTCAAATTCACCATCAGATCAAGACTATTCTCCCATCTCTTGAAACTTAATTCTTCAAATTCAGACCCTCCAATCTTGAACGCCCGATCTTTGACAACTTAACTTATTGTATTAATTGAGAGGTTTTCTTTAGGGCTTATAGATTATGTAATTAACTACAAGGGCTTGCTGTTATAGGAACATGACACCATAATTAAAATAAACCTTATCTTGCACCTACATGGTAAAAAAAGAATATTGGTTCCATAGACCCAATGATTTCTCTCATCTAAATGATTGGATCCATTCTGAGGTAATATTTCTATCTCTTAAGATAGTATATTATTCTTTGAATGTTATATTCAATCATTTAGATATAAATCATACAAGATCTATGGTAGTCCCAATTCAAATATAAAATTAAAGTCCCCACCACTTCAGATACAATATTCCTTAAATTTTAGAATTATTACAAGGTCAAGATCTATTTCTAATGTTTAAATTTCTAATTTGGAATGTTAATGGAATTATTGATATCAAGGCCTCTAATAGAATAAGGAATATCATCACATCTCACAAGGTGAAGTTTTTTGGTTTTTTTGAAGGTCTAGTGAACAAAATAAATAATGCTAAGTTTGTTTGAAGAATTGGAAACTTTCAGTGTTTCATTAATTTTAATAATAAAATTTGGTTTCTTTGGAGAAATTCTATAGATATTAATGTGGTTGTGACCACCATACGTTTATTCATGTTAATTTCTCTATTAATAATTATAAACTTTTTGTCACTATTGTGTATGCTAGTTATCTGAAATCTGTTAGAATGGATTTATGGTATTGGTTGCTTTCTTTGAAAACTGGTATTAATATGTCATGATTGGTGGTAGATGACTTCAATTTGATTTTGTCTTCTGAGGAGAAAAAAGGGTGATCGACATCTTAATCTTAGCATGTTGTTTGAATTTAATGATGTTATGTTTGACTCTAGGTTGTTTGATTTGGGTTTTAAGTACAACATTTTCTCCTGGTCTAGAGAGAAAGTCTTTGAGAGAATTGATAAATTTGTTTCTAATAATTTATTGATGGATTTTTTTTCTTTAGCTAGTGTTTATCACTTGGTTATCTCTTCCTTTGATCATGCTCCTTTATTGCTGATCATGAGAGCTAATACTAAACATATGAACTATCATTTCAGATTCTTAAATATGTGGACTCTTTATAGCTCTTTCTTTCAGTTTGTGAAAGAGAACTGGTTGTTGATGACTTTTGTCAATATTGGTTTCAAACTATGGAAACTACGAAAAATTTGGTAGGAAAACCTAAGAAATGGAATTGGGAGGTGTCGGCACTATTTTTGGTGTGGGGGTTGCCCGTAAGAAGCTGTCGGTCATCGGAATTGAAATCCCGTTGCCCGCTTCGGAAAGACGTTTTAAAAATTTTTATTTTTTTTTTGAAAAAGATGAAGTCAAACTGACCCTATAGTTTTCATAGTTTAGATGAAAGAGCATTTTACCTCAAATCCTGTATCTATCCCGAAGGATGAACACAAGAATTGAGGGTGAGGCTCGATCAAATAAACTAGAGAAAGTTATGACATCCGTTTGGTCTGCGAAACCAATATATTGGCCGACAAATTCCCCTATTTAATATAAGGAATTAAATAAGGTTTATATTATGTTGGGTTCGGGAAAAGCTTCCTATAAGGGCAAGCCCCTATAGTTAATTACATCTTAGATAA
>NW_018165599.1:1257-1767 GCF_001263595.1 Phalaenopsis equestris | reverse complement strand
CTTTAAATTTTATTATGGGCATATTAAAGTTGATTAAAGCGACACCGGTCAAGATCCCACGGTTCCGTCGTCCCGACACCACTATTTTCTATTGGAATCACTTAGTCCAAATGAATTTACTAAACTCAACTTAATGAGTACCATAATTTCATTTAGACTGTGGGAAACCTCGTTAGCAAACCTTAGGTTACCTCCTCCGAGGGTTCCCGATCTTCCAGTAGAGACGTTTTAATTTAGTTGAAATTGTATTTTTTGTGATGTTTGTGATTAAATTTTGAGTTGTCTTATATTTTTGCAATGTTGTAGGGGTGATTTATCCAATTATATTTTTTTCATGCAGGTATGTAAATACAAGCATAAATAAAAGTGCAGTAGGAAAGTACAAGAAAGACTACAAAACGCTGTAAACTGTAAAAGTGTACCTGGCGAGTCTTCTTGTTCCACCACCTGAAACTCAAAATGCATGTCAGAGCATTTATGTATATAGAGCTGGAAAAGTAAAGTTTTGGA
>NW_018165599.1:668-924 GCF_001263595.1 Phalaenopsis equestris | reverse complement strand
TAAGAACACTTAGCCAAATTTTAGTCCTAATTGGACTTGTGGTGTTTTAAAAGAGTTTGATTATATTGATTTTTCTAATCCTCTTTTAACAAGTGGATTTTAACTTAAGTTCACCACTAAGTCCTTAAGACTTAAATGAATATATTAAGTGTGATTTTTAAAAGATTTAAAATTTTAAGTGATCATTATCAAGATCATTTAAACATCATTTTGATTATCAAATAAGGGTGTGAAATCATTGATTTCCAAAGTTATA
>NW_018165599.1:0-352 GCF_001263595.1 Phalaenopsis equestris | reverse complement strand
TACTGATAGGTTAATTAAGATATCAGAGGAGAAAATGTGGAATTTCACAATTTAATTTAATTCATATAATTATTTTTTATGCAAAAATATGCATCTTCAAAGAAAATTTCAAAAGATGATCAAGACAATTCCTAATCATTTGAAAATTTTATGTGAGCTAGCCCTTGACCAGAAAGTCCTTTGACCAAAATGTCATGATTTTTTGAAGTTGCTGTGATTTATTAAAATTAATTGAAGTTTTGGGGACTTTAATAAAAATAAAATATTTTACATATTGAAAATTATGTTTTATATTTTTGAAAAATCTCTCTCAGGTGAGAGAATTCAGAGAAATTTATTTTATATTTTTCTG
>NW_018165598.1:77264-78114 GCF_001263595.1 Phalaenopsis equestris | reverse complement strand
TTTTCTAGACCTCAACCAAAAGTGAGGTCAGCACGCCGATGGTGGGTTTTTCACAAGAGTACAGGAAAAATAAATATAGAGGCTCCCTGATGGAGCCTTCGACCCACTGACGGCGAGACCGGCGAGATGGCGGTTGCTTGGGTTTGAATGGCGGTTTTTGGCAATTTTTGAATGGGAGATACCCTTTTAAACTCCCAAATTTGATTCCTAGTTCATATTTCCACCAAAAATGTAGTGAAACTCCACCAATTTTATTTCTATGATGTCCAATTCCCCTAATAATCCTAGAATGCGAGTTTTTAATCGGTGAAAGTTTATTAGTGTGGAAGCACAACGAATCTTCAACAAGTTACTGACAAAGAAAAGATTGATCAAGGAATGAGGATTCGTAAATCGCGGATTGAATAATCCCTCTACGAAAATTGAAGAGACGATAGTGCGGTGAAGATGGGAAGTGCTGTGCTACACTACCTCTGACGTGGTTGTTCCTATGGTAAAAGAATTTTATGCAAATTTGCATGGAATCAACCAGGGAGTTATTTATGTGTGAGGTAGATGGATCATTTTCACTTCTACATGAATCTATGAATTATACATGATTGAGAATATTCCTGTCTGCCACTATTCCAATTTTGTCCCATGAGAAACCAGATGAATGAAATTTATCAATATTTAATGGATGAAACTGACGACTGAGAAATGAGAGAAAATGGGTATGTTAGGTTTTCTGCGACACTTCTGAATCCCGTTTCGAAATATTGGCACTTTTTCATTTCTGTGAAACTGTTACCGACGATGAAGATCGGTAAAGTTTCTAAAGAAAGTGCTATTTTGAATTATTGCATCCAAA
>NW_018165598.1:67812-68108 GCF_001263595.1 Phalaenopsis equestris | reverse complement strand
AATTCTTGTGTTCATCCTTCGAGATAGATACAGGATTTGAGATAAAGTGCTCTTTCATCTAAACTATGAAAATTATGGGGTCAGTTTGACTTCATCTTTTTCAAAACTAAATTTTTTTTAACGTCCTTCCGAAGTGGGCAACGGGATTTCAATTCTGATGGCCGACAGTTTCTTACGGGCAAACTCCACACCAAAAATAGTGCCGACAGTTCCCTCTACATGTTATGATCTTCCACTTTGACACTGTGTGATGTGCACTGATTTGATGAATGAGTTGACCTCGCATCGGAAGAGCA
>NW_018165598.1:66950-67256 GCF_001263595.1 Phalaenopsis equestris | reverse complement strand
AAATTTCTCTAATGATTTATATGTGTAGAAAGCTCCTAATATTACAGACCAGGTGAAGTAGAAATGTTGAGAAGGCCTACAAAAACTTTAGAATGATGAAAATGCATAAAATATTGAGGTATGATTTATATTTTGAGTTTTTCTTTTCACCTGTATTATTTTATACTGAAAAATTTATGTTTGGGGGAGGGAAGAAAAATATTAACTATTAGATGTCCTCTATTTCAATATTTTGAAAAATTATTTATATGATTTTATGTAGTGAATTTAATTCAGGTAACTATATTTTTGTAACTATTTAAATAT
>NW_018165598.1:65354-66618 GCF_001263595.1 Phalaenopsis equestris | reverse complement strand
TGGACCTACCTAAAGGGAAAACTTAAATACATTTCTGAACTTATATTTATAGAATAGATCTTTTACAAGTAGTGTTCCCATGAAGTTTTTATCATTTGAATATTATAAGTGACTTAATATTGCAACATATAGTCATTCTTGAAATGAATAGAAGAATAGAACTCTTAAACTTGATTACTAGATAATCTTGTGGCTATAGAGTTAATTTAATTAATTGAATTTTTTCTGAAAATCTGACTATGATATTTATTTAAATCAAACTTATAGTATTTCTGAATTAAAACTTTACTACAGTAGATCATAACTTTTATGTAGTACTAAATTACTTGAGGACAAGTAATATTTAAGTTTAGGGGATTTTGACCAAAAGAAAATATGTTGAGATTTTCATAACTATTTTATAGTGTTTTTAATGATATTACACTTTAAGGAAATGTATTTTTGATCTTTTTTTGCAGGAATGATGACATAGGGTCATTGGAGCAAAAAGAAGCAAAAAGGAGTGAATTTGGAGCCAAAAGGATCAAAATGTGAAGAATTGAACTAGGGAAAGAATGGAAGTGGGGGCCCGACGGCGCCATCGACCCCGTCGATGGTGAGATTTTTCTGATACTTCAGAATTAATTCATTAAGAAGGTCCGCTGACGGTGCCCTCAGGGCCGCCGACGGCGAGCTCGGTGGTTATGACCAACTAGGCTTTGGATGACAACAAATTTTGAAGGCATGCTTAGGCAACTCTTGGGAAAGCTCATCCACATCTTTAAAGAGAAGACTTTGGCTAAAAATAGGGGGGAGACTCAAAATAGAAGTGTGAAACAAGTGTAGAGAGTCTAAATTGTGAGGAATTCTTTGAGAGATTGTAAGAGTGGAGGGAAAGTGAGATTTCTTCCTCCTTGCTGCTTCGAAGAGGAATTTTATGTGTTGTAATAAAAATGAAGAGATTCAGAGAAACTTCGAGGAGTTTTCTTGGGGAGAAATTAGAGATAAGTTTATTTATTATTGTAGTTTTTATGAATTTGATTTTATATATAAATTCTAAGTTTTGTTGAGTTTTCCCCATGAGATCTGAGTAGTTTTCTTTGTCTTTCTCCTTGTCTTGAGATTTGTGAAATAATAATTTGAATTCGTCAAGCCATGAAATGTTTAAGAAATTATGATGATCTTTTCACTTCGAACTTCATTTACTTTCAATCTGGCCAATTGATTTGTTAAAATATGTTGAGTTTTACAACTAAAGTGAAGATTACATCCAAGATTCAGGGAG
>NW_018165598.1:51953-65344 GCF_001263595.1 Phalaenopsis equestris | reverse complement strand
GCCCTTGGAAGTTGGGTTTAAATAAATAGGGAAATAATATTATCGGGCATAGAATTTGAGATTTTAGAGTGACAGACTAAAATCCCCAATTCGGTCCTATCGTTTGGGTGCTGAAGTGTAGATGTTAGCCCTGAGTTAGGGGGAACATGGGAGCTCCATAGTGAGAGAGAGCCGGTATCCTCCCACCCTAGCCGCAGATTCAGTAAAAAGCATAGGATTAGTCAATGTGGGTAAAGAATAGGTATGCTTCTATTTGGTACAGTATAATTTGAACTAATTCACTTTATCCATTCACTATAATTTCTAGACAAGGAGAAGGATGCTTTTTTATATATTGAATATAACATTCGAACCTTCATTAATATAATTAGTTATTTAATAGTTATTAAAATTACATATTTATTTCAATTACCTATTAATGACAGATAAGTAAATTGAACTTCGTTGTTGTGATTAAAGTATTGCTTTTATAAAATCTTAGTTTGTAGTTCTAATCTTACTCCCTGTGGGATCGATATCTAGGACTCCATTAATTACTTGAGCGATACGTATACTTGCGTTGATTAGTGTAACTTTACAATTATTGAATATTTATTTCGTCCATATTTATCGAATCTATAACTGTTATTAAGGATTTGGTACAATTTCTGAGGAAGCAAATCTTTTACTAGCAGTATTAAATACTTATATTTTTAAGCATATATAAAGTCACAGTCAAAGGCCTATAATTTGTATTCCCCTGATTATTCCAACTTCCATTAGGATTTGCATGATTATTTTCCGATGGTTGGTTTCTACCCCAAGTAGTGTGATACCAGTTAATGTTAGGATGGTTCTTCCAAATAAGGTTGTAAAAGTTAGAATACAAGTTATTTATGGTATGTAAAGTCTCATATGATAAGTTAGAATCAATCATATACCCTAATGAACTTTCCTCACTTACTGGAGTAAATTGAGTCTGGTTCATTTCAAATTGGTCCAACTTTAATGATATTGCAACAACCTGAGATGCAAGAATTGTAATCACATCTGTGTCATGAACACTGGCTACATTTTAGGATTTACCCTTGTAGAGAGCCATTGAAATTCATTTGTAGTCATGTCTTCAATTAACACATATGCTTCATCAAATGATTTTGACATTAATGATCCACGAGCAACAACGACAATTGTAAACCTAAGCGATTCTACTAACCCATTTTAAAAAGTTTGAATGATTAACCAATCGGGCAGAGCATAGTGTGGAAAATTTCTTAGAATTTCATTAAATCATTCCCAAGCTTCGCATATTGATTCCCCTTTATACTAACAAAATGAGATAATATTGTTTCTAATTTTAGTAGCCCTTGAAGGTGGAAAATACTTAGCTAGGAATGTCTGAGTTAACTCTTCCCAATTTTTAATAGAGCCAGGTGCTAATGAGTATAACCACATTTTATCCTTATCCCTTACTGAGAAAAGAAAAAACCTTAGTCTAACAGCATCGTCTGACATACCGTTATAACAAAATGTAGCACAAAATTCTAGAAAACTGGATAAGTGTAAATGAGGATCCTCCGAAGGAGTTCCCCCAAACTGATTATTCTGCACCAGTTGGATAATATATGGATTTATTTCAAACGAGTCAGCTTCTACGAAAGGGGTTTGTATGCTTGAGTGAATTTCATCTGTCGTAGGATTTATATAATCCCTCAAAGATTTATGATGATTTTCTAAGTTATTATTTTGAATGTTTTCCAAATCCATTTCTAGTTCTTCAAGTCCTTTCTGTTTTTTGAAAACACAACAAAAAATTTCATTACATTAAAGTAAATCCACTAAATAAGTGTTTATAAAATCATAAGATAATGAAGAACATAATACTTAGCTTTTTCCCCTTGAAAGAAAGATGAAAATCTCTCCCACAAAGTCTCCCATCGATCCATGCAATGCGAGAACATTCCCTTACAAATTCTCTCAAAATTCCCTCACAAAACTCTCCAAAAAGGTATAAATCTACATTTCTACTTCTATTCGAAGATCACTAAACATTCTCTACATTTTCTCACTCACACACACCTCACACACACACACACATGCCTCAGAGAGGTGTCAAGCCCTCTTTTTTAAGTTTTAAAGAGACAAATTTCCTCCTTTTTTCCAAGAGACAAATCCATTCATCCAAAAGATATGTCTCTTCATTCAAGAGCCTTATCCAAGTATCTAGCTTCATTGAATTGCTTCATGGTGTGTTTGAATCACTTGGGAGCCTTCTAGAACATCAAAAATCACCAAAAATCGATCCATGACCATCCCAGATGCCGTCGGTGCCATTTTGGGCACTGTAAGTGTTGTTTTCTTGTCATTTTTCTGCTCTTCAGCACCACCAGTGATAGCTCTGGCCCTGTCGTCGCCCACTCTGCGCAACTCCACCATTTTGCTTCGTTTGGCTCCATTTTAGCTCTGTTTCTCCCTGTTTTAGTTGCATTGCGTTCCTAACAGATAGACTTACAAAATAAGCATAAAAACACCTTTTTTTAAAGTATAATTTCATTCAAAAATGTGTGAGATATGTAAAAGAGATTAAGCATAGAAAGACATCGAAATTTGTCATAGCAAAATTTTATTTCTTGCTCGTTTTTGCTCCAAATTGCATCATTTTTGCTTCTTTTTCTCCCAAACTCCATTTTCTGTATTTGAAACAAAAAATTTACAAAATAACTTCTTCTAAAGTGTAATATCATTGAAAATCACCAAATATATGCATTAAAAACATATGAAAAATTGCACATTTTTTAGGTGTATCAATGTCATATGTTTAGAATAAAAAAATTTAAATATATAATCTATTCCACTTTCATAAGAAGCTCAAAAGTGGAGAACATAGGACATATGTTTATAAAAAAAATCCCAACACCATAAGACCGACACTAAATTTTGACAAAAAGAATAACTCAGTATTGGTCTATGCACCTTGATGCTCCGGTTGCCAGTGGGATTGTTATGTCCATAAAGCCTAAAGCTGAGACCATCCTCAACTCAAACACTTATACCCAGTTCTAATATTCCATATGTTTGCCACCTGATTTTTATAAAAACATACATGTTGATGTTTTATATTTAAATTTTAATTTTTATCCAATTATTATATTTTTGTGCTATATAATTGTAAATTTGCAGAAATGTCATCTGTGATGGAAGATACACTCTAGCCCTTTCTCTTTTATTGCATTTTATTTTATGTATTCTATTATACATGCAATATTATTATTTTGATTTTATTTACTGTATTTTTGGCATATGAAATATAGCTCTAGGATAATGAACAAATGAGATATGTTTAAGGTAAAAAACTTTAAATACATGATCTATTCCCCTTTCATAAGAAGCCCTACGGTAGAGAACATAAATCATATATTTAAGAGGAATCCCTACAACACATGTCTGACATAAACTTTTGACAAAAAGAAAATAACTCCAGCAATTTTCAAAAACTTTCATAACAAAACACTTTTAATTAAATAAAATCTTAAATATTTTATACTTTAATATAAATTAAAATATTAATAATAACATAATAGTAATAATTAATAATATGGAATTATGAGAATTCTTTTAGATGAGGAAACTTACAGTTGCTAACGATAGTTCTCTGGGCTAGACAAATTTAACAACTTGATTAGACTAAGCAAATTCAAAATTAACAGTGATATCGGGATGATAGAACCATGGGATCTTCACAACGTTGCTTAATTCAAAATAAAATTTCCCTATATAATAATTTCAAAAGCAAACATAATTTAAAATTATTTCGTAGCAACTAAACAAAAACAAAGAACCTGGAATAGGTCATTCAAGCCATGATCTCTCTTCTCTCTCCTCTTTTCTTGGAATGAGACGATGACGTAATTGATCAGTGGACAAAATTCAGGCAAAGATCAAGACCACAACAAGAAGCAAAGGATGAACACCACTTAAACATTTCCATTGACTTAAATTACCTAAACCAGCAAAACTTTGAAGTTGTTCATCTAGCACAACATAAAACCTCATGCAATCTTTTAGGCTTTCGTATGATCATATGATAGAAACAATGGTGGCACAATGTTCCACCATTTAAAGCCACTTATGATTTTTCATTTAGATTGAGTTTCTTTTAAGTTAATTGGCATTGTCCTCATGATGTGGATAACATTGGTCTTGAATCAAGAATGCATTCTTTATCAGATGAGATCTGTTGGGTGAGTGCATGCTCTGACTGGCGATCGACCTCCATTCATCTAGATCTTGTTCTAATTAATGGTGACACTATCATGATACTGAGAGTCTTCTATTATTTATGTCTTCCAAGCCACTGGATGTCCCTAAGGTTTCAGGTTCTTCTTATTTAGGTTTCTTTTCATGGGGAGCTTGAGTTCTTCCTTCGAGTAGTGTGCGGATCAACTCTGTCATCTAACTTACTGTTTGATCTATAAGTTCTTGGATTTGTTGCTGCACAAATTCTCTCACGTACTTCATGTTTATGTTATCTCCTAAATGTGTTCCTTCTCTGCTGCATACTTGTCTTCTTCTTGCCAGTATGATTCTATTCTCACTGCACCTTTAAGGATGTTCAATCCAAATATGTCATATGGATCACACCTAAGTTATAGAGCATAGAGGATAAATTAGAGAAATGATAAATTAGAGAAATGTAGAGAGAGAGAGAGAGGAGAAAAAGAGTGCATAATAATGTAAGAGTTTTGATAAAATAAATTCAGTAGACTTTGTTATTTATAGATTTTAGGGGTACTTAGTGTAAACTATTATGAGAAATAGTACAAGCTATTATGAGACATTTTCATATTTATAACTGACTTCAGTACCTTTTCATATTCAAAATTGATGTTGGCACAATTTTATATTCATAACTACATGAAGAGGTGCATATGATGATCCAATAATCCAATTGTTTGGTCAATTGAAAGCTTCTATATGACTGATAAACATTTGCTTAGCTGAAAAAATATTATTCAGCCCTCCCTAAGGAATCTTGATTAGAGGACCTCCTATCATTAAAGTAAACTTGGGCTATCAGTCGGAGAGTGTGCCACCATAATTTGATAGGTAGCTCTCCTTGGACAAGAGGCCTTCTTAGAGAACATTCAATGGGGGCCTTTGACCATTTTATGAGTTCCATAATTTGTTGGACAACTGTTCATGAATGATTGTCCATCTAATTGGGTTCCTTCCATTTCTTCATTTGGTTGTGCTTCTGTTCAGTCGATGTAGAGTTCTAATTGAAGGAAGCGATGTTTATTGTTTTTATCTTTTGGTTATCTTAACACCCATTGGATTTCATCAACACTGTCTTTTGATTATATCAAGGTTAATTAATTTATGATCATGAAAATAATGCAATGTGATCTAGAATTTCATAGTCATTCTATCGAGATGCAAACAATCATAGGTAGTATGTCAAGTGATTATACATTATGTGACTGCTTAATCGAGATGGGGCAGTCACATCAGATGCCAAGAGATAGACTAATAACATGACAAGGGAACATTCAACATGAATACATGGTGGAATATGCTCATTATTGATGGCCAAAAAATTACCGCAACATAAGTCAATCCACAAATATTCTTTTCAAGTAATAATGCAGTTAAATAATACAACCTTTCGATTCCACAAGGATAGTGTCGAAATATTTCTAACCAATAAAGTGCTAGTTTATCGTGCCAAGAAAAGTGAGGGAGACAAGGAAAAGGCTTCATAATCTAGAGGCGATTCCACAAGGATAGTGTCGAAATATTTCTAACCGATAAAGTGCTAGTTTATCGTGCCAAGAAAAGTAAGGGAGACAAGGAAAAGGCTTCATAATCTAGAGTCTCTCTCTAACACCAACCTAATATAGTCATCTAAAAACCATCGTAAAAGGTTTTCTAGAAAGAAAAAAAGGAAGTTTTAGAGACCTCTTAGTAATATTTGAAGAAGCGTGCTCTTTAACTCCAAGTTCCACTTGTCCATATGGTTGTTGTTCTCCTCACTTTCCTTGAAGGAAATCAAGAAATTATTGCTCTTTTTCTCACTCTCAGAAGATGGGGAAATAGAGAATAAGTAGTGAAGAAGTAAATGAAGTAGAGGAAGAAAAATGCAAGGGAAAATGAAGGAACTCTCACTTACTCTCTAGAGTTTACTTTCCAAGCAAAATCTCTCCAAGGCATTGTCCAAAATGCTCCAAGGATAAATGAATTCTGATCTCCAACTTTGACTCGTAGCTAGCATAGACATTGGTTGGTTTCCCTCTAATATTTCATAAAATACATGGATTTACTCCACCTTGGATCTATCCCAATAGCACTTGGGAATATAGTTGACATGGAAGAACTTTATTAGAATCATAGCATTTAGTTAATGCCCAATAGTAGCTCATATGGTCAAGTGGGAGACCAAGTCAAACATTTTGGTTGGACTAGCTGGTGTCTAGCATGGGTGTACAAGCCTATGGACTCCTTAAGAGAGTGAGGCTAGCCACCTAGCTACGTGTACTAGTTTGGTACCTGTTTTAAAGCAGGTGCGTCAGGTGTAAGGCACAGATGTGTCGGGTTTAGATCCAGTTTGGCGCAGGAGTGCCTGAGACCTAACATAGGTTTTCCATTCTCTTTATTTTTTTGACCGAAATGACCATACTTAGAATGGGAACTCCCGCTTTGGTAGTAGGTGCACCCTGATCATGATTCAATTTTATTGGCCTAGGCACATACTAAAGAGCCCAAATGGGTATCTTGATCCATGGAGATCCACATATGAGTGGATTATATTTGCATAACATTCAAGTGGACATCCTACACTTGCAACATAAAAAATTAATGCCCACACCCCCATTTATAAGAAATGTGGTATAATTGATGTGTTGAAAAGAACGCTTTTATTAACTACTATTTCTTACATTTTAATGAACGAAATAATACTTTAAAGAAAGGAATTTTTATGCTTTTCTTGTAGGTACAATAGATATTAGAAGTGGAACAAAGTTGAGGAGACATGGAGCAAGGTGGAGGAGACTTGGAGTTAAGGAAGCTACAGGAGACTGGCGCCTAAGCGCCAACCTCTTGGGCACTTAGTCACCAGTCCTAGCCTTGGAATCTCTTAAGCTTGATTCCTAGGAATCATCCATTGGGTGCCAAGGCACCACCCTATTGGGGCCTTGGTGCCAAACCCATGGGCGCTTAGGCGCCCATATTATTTATGGAAGACAGAGTTGCGCATAGGCATCACCAACTACCTAAGGTAGCTTTAAGATGGATTGAGAATTTTATTATGTTATGTTTTAAATTATAAAGTAAAGGAACAATAGGGAAATGGAAGGGGAGCTATAGATTTGCAGTAGGAAAGAGTAGAGATAGCTTTTACTTAGTCATTTGGTGAGGATTTGAGTTGTATTGCTAGGAGAGTATTCAGGAGAGTGGCAAGGGATTATAAGATCTTTAGAGGAGCATTCTCAAAGCTTTTTAGAGGAGAGAAAGCTAAGTATTGTGTACTTTAATCATTGTATTTATATAAACACAATTATTTAGTGAATTTTCTTGTTTCAAATGATGCTTTAAGGTTTTTTCGGTATGTTTTATGAGTCGTTCTCTTTTAATTTTCCTTGTAATGGTTGAGTAGGTTGTGTAGGAGTACAAGGTGTTTCTGAAACTTGTTTTCAAAATTTAGTGTGATGAGTAACCTTCAGAATTTCAATTACTTTTCATTCTAACCAAGTGAATCGTTAAATTATGTTGTGATCCATAATAACTCGGGAGAGCTTGAAAGAACAACTAGGTTATTTACATTGATCTTTGGAAAATGGTGCAAGTACATTGTAGGGAGATGCAAATGTTAGGGAAATATTCTTTGATGGGTTCAAGCTAGTATTTAAGGAATTGAAGAAAATTTAACCAAATATCTTTATGCACTCGAGAGAGGGTAATGAGCCTATTTATTACTAGTTACATTCATAATTGACACATTACATATTCTACACTCCACTTATATTATTGCAAGGGAAGGTAAATCTATAGCTTGATAATCACCAATTCAATTAGAATAAGTAAGATATCTGTAAGATTTGACCTTTAAAACTAGATTGTAATTCATAAGAAGTAGTTTGCAGAACCTTTACTTAAATTCAATTCTAGGCTAAGAACCAAACCTAGTAGGCTAGATTTTAATTTCGTCATTCCCTATGGGATTAATATTCTAGAACCAAAATTCAATATTATTGATATGACACATATACTTATGTGGGACCTAAAAGTGCAAGTCCACTTGAGAATAAGATAGCAAGTTTTTAGCGCCTTTGCAGGGGATCGACAATGTAGTTAACTTAGGAGAATTTTAGTTGAACCATTTAGAGCTAGACTTATAAATTTGTAGTGTTAGTTTTTGTGTGTAATTGTTTGTTTTTCTGAAAAATAAAAATTCTATAATTATTTTTGTGTCTTCAACTTGTGTGAAACTTATTAGTTGTGTCATTAATAAGTGAATGTGTATTTCAGGACCTATAGGCCTTGAAATTTATGATTCAGACCTAGAAAGAACTATTAGGAGGATTAAAAAGTAGAAAAGACTTCACAAACTTGCAGAAGAAATTGTGAAAAATAAAGAAATCAATTTAGATACCTAAGAATAAATTAATAATCATCATAATGCACATAGACCATTAAGGGATTACACAAATCCTATAGCAGATAAAATTAACTTAAGTATTTCATATACCTATACCTAAAATATATAGTGATACCTAAAATATATAGTGATTTTAGACACATTTTTTGACCTATTTTTGAGATATTGCACTTTAATGGAAGGTATTTTTGTGTTTTTCTTTCATGTACAAGTAAAAAGTTGAAAAAAGCTAAAAGGAGTGAAAATGGATCAAATTTGGAGCAAAAATGTGAAATTTGTGCAAAAGTGATATGGCGCCTAAGCGCTAGATCTGACACTTAAGCGCCAGTGGAATAGAAAAGGACACGCCTAAGAGCCAGTGGCCTCGCGCTTAAGCGTTGGAGGCAGTTATTTAGCAGTTTTCTTCATTTGACCAAATTTTAAAGAGACATTTAAGGCGCGTATTGGCTAAAGAGGGTGGTTATGACCACTAGGAACGAAAATATTATTAAAAAAACTTGTGAAAGGAGGGATCCCTTAGGGAATATATATAATTTGGACACATTTTGAAGAATTTCCAAGGCACCTTTTGGGAAATTTATAAAAGAAGGAAGTTGAGACATTTCAGATGGGTGCTTGAAAAGAGAGAGGGTGCTGAGTCTTGAGAAGATTACGGAGAATCTTGTGAAGAGATTCAGGCACCAAAAATTTACTTTTTCTTTTTTGTTTTTTAGTTTTATTTTGAGAGTATAGAGTATAAAAGAGAAGAGATTCAAAGGAACTTCAAGAGTTTGGTGGAGGATTTGAGATAAGTTTTTATATTTGTTTTTAAACTACTTTTGGTTTTAATCGAGACTTATTGTTGGTTTTACAATGATTTCTACTTTTAAACTAAAGTGTGGGTTTGTTTTCTCCATGGATTCTGAGTAGTTTTCTCTATGTTTCTCCTTAAAATGATAAGTAATTAATGTGTTGGATGGAAGTTGTGGAGAGTATTAATCTTTAATGTTGGAAGAAGTTGTGATGATTTAATTCCATGCACTTCATTTACTTCTTAATTTGACATATCCAGATGTTAAAATTTATTGTGAGAACATGTAAGAACCGGGCTGATATTGCCTTAGTCAACAATTGGAAAGAATCACATGAGGTTGTATGAATCAGAATGAAATTCATATGATTTAGTGCAAATAAATAGGGAAATAAACTTTGAAGGGTGTAGAGTTAGAGGACTTTAATGTGACAGGATAAAGCCCCCAACTTAGTTTATTTTATTAGGTTTTGATACGAGATGTTAGCCCCCAGGTGGAGGGAATTGAGGGAACACTAAAGTGAGAGCTGGTATCTTCCCTATCTAACCAGCCTTCAGAACTATTCAAACTTTAAATTAGCTAATGTTCTTTATAGCATCTCTAGTAAGGGTAAAGAATATTATTGCTCCTATTTGGCACAAAATAATTTGTATACTTCCATGGCAGAATTCCTATACTTATTACTGATTCATGAAAATGAGAAAGATATTTTCATATTCGGTGCTTTTCTTTTACTTAAACTCAAGTTATTTATAAGTTGTTACTGTTTTGTCAAAATATCAAAAATACCAAAAAGATTTGAATTTTAATTATGGTCAAATTATCTATAGGTTAAGTAATTTTCTTTTTGAAATAGAAGTTTGTTGTTTGAAAGTGCATATTGCCAATTTTCTCCGTAGGTTATATATATATATATATATATTAAAGAGTTAAATTTCTTATTTTGTTCAAGATCAAGTTTTTGGTTCTATTGTAAAGTAAGATAACATAAGTGAAAAATATAATTATAGTGATTGTTATATTGTGCACATAAGCAGTAATGAGATCAAGTTTTTGGCACCGTTTCCGGAGATGATTTAAAAAATTGATTGAAAGTAAATTTCTATTTTAGAAAGTTTTATTTAAACTTTTGTAAAAATATCTTATTCGAGTATTTTATTGTTATGTGTTTTATTTTATTTCATTTTGATTTTATTTTAATGTACGTAGTTCAGGTTCTGGAGGACTAATGCCCCACGATTCTGAATTAGGAAGAACTATTAAGAAAATCAGAAAAACCAAAAAAATTAAAAATTTTGAAAAATCTAAAAAAATTACAGAAATGACAAACCAAAATGATCAAAATGCTTAAATTCATATCAAGAATTTAGACCATTAAACCATTAAGAGATTTTGCCAACCCTACGGTAGATGAACTTCATTGTAATATTCAAAAACCTACTATAGTGACTAATTCATTTGGACTTAAACATGCTATTATTCCTGCTATTATCCAAATGATATCAAATAATCAGTTTGGGGGAGCACCAACTAAAGATCCAAATTTACATTTTACCAATTTTCTAGAATTGTGTGCTACATTTAAATATGATGATGTATCAGATGATGTTATAAGACTTAGATTATTTTCTTTCTCATTGAGGGATAAAGCTACGATATGGTTACATTCATTAGCACCTAGATCTATCAGAACTTAGGGTGATTTAGTGTAAAAATTCCTTACTAAATATTTTCCACCACAAAAAACTTTGAAGCTTATAAATGATATTACATTTTTTAATCGGTTTGAAGGTGAATCTTTTTATGAAGCATGGGAATGATTTAAAAAACTCTTAAGAAAGTGTACACACCATGCAATACCAGATTGGTTAATAATTCCAACTTTTTATAATAGATTAGCTGGATCTCTTAGATCTATTATCGATGCCACTGGTGGTGGTTCATTAATATCAAAACCATTTCATGAGGCTTATGCTTTAATTAAATAAATGGATACCAAAAATTTTTAATGGCTTTCTAAGAGAGTAAATCCAAAGAAAGTATCCAATATTCATAAATCTGATGCATTTACTATGTTAACAAATCAAGTTGCTACAATTTCAAGGAAGTTGGACCAATTTGGAATGAATTTTTCTCAACCAAACTCTATGATTAAAGAGACTTCATTAGGCCAAATAGTAGATTCTCAAGCATCATTAGAAAATTTAAATGCCATAAAAATAAGCAAAATAACCTAAATTCAAATTATTATAACCCAGATTAGAAGAACTATCCCAACTTCAATTGGAATAGTACTACAGGTGGTAATAAGTAGCAATGGGGGAACAATCAAGTAAACCCATTAGGAATCTGGAACAACCAAGGAAATAATAATTATAGATCTACTTATCATCCAGGTTTCAACAGTAATCCACAATTTAAGGAGAAGAAGTTGTCTATAGAAGAAGTGGTGTTACAAATGGGAAATCAGTTACAAAGTCAAGGAGCTACAATTAGAAATATTGAGAATCAACTTGGACAAATCACAAATTCATTAAGTAATAGAACACTTCCTAGTAATACTGAAAAGTAATACTGAAACAAATCTAAAAGATTAGAATAAAGAGCAAGTAAAAGCTGTTCAACTTAGAAGTGAAAGAGAGTTGGAAGGTAGGGTTCATATAAAAACTGAAGTAGAGAGAGAAGAAATTGAAGAATTAAAAAAGACGCTCCAAAAGATTCTGAAAGACCTATTTCTTAGCTAAAAATTGATTTGGAAAAACTACCACCTCCATTTCCTTAGAGACATCATCCGCAGAAGTTGGATAAGCAATTTTTTAAAATTTTTGGAAAATTTGAAGAAGCATACGATTAATATTCCATTTGCTGATGCCTTATAAAAATGTCAAGCTATGTAAAATTTATGAAGGATATTCTCAACAGGAAAATGAAGTTCGAAGATAATGAGATTGTTGCACTTAGTGAGGAGTGTAGTACTAAAATTCAGAAAAAGCTTCCTGAAAAGCTTAAAGATCTTGGTAGCTTTACAATTCCATGTGCGATTGAAGACAAATTTTATGGAAAAGCTTTATGTGATTTAGGTGCAAGCATTTACCTTAAGTCGTTATCAATATTAGAAGATTTGTATTAGGAGAAATGACCCCTACTACTGTAACTTTGCAGCTAGTAGATTGTTCAATAATGTGCCCTTAAAGAGTTATAGAAGATGTCCTAATGAAAGTGGATCAATTTATCTTTTCTATTAATTTAACTGTGTTGGATATGAAGAAAGATAAAGAGATACTTGTTTTAGGGACCCCTTTCTAGCCACAGGAAGAGCAATGATAGATGTGCAGAAAGGGGAGTTAACAATGCACATCAATGATAAAACTTTTACTTTTAACATTTCAAGATCAATGAAATATCATGCAAAAGGTAAAGATAATGAATGCTTTAGAATGGATGTTATAAGACATTTAAGTGAATACTATTTCAAAATAAATTAAGAATAAAAATCTGAAGTAAAAGATTTGGAACACGAGCCAGAAGATGAATTAGATTGAATAAAAATCTGAAGTAAAAGATTTGGAACACGAGGCAGAAGATGAATTAGATTAATATGAAGATCTTTTTATGGAAGATTCAAACTATGTTTGAGAAATTTTTGAAATTTTGGACACTATAGAAAAAGATGAAACATTTTATCCATCAATTGAAAAACCTCCTAAAATTGTGTTGAAGTTACTTCATGATCATTTAAAATATGCCTTTTTAGGAGATTTCTCTACTTTACTAGTTATAATTTCCTCAGAATTAATGATGGAAGAAGAAGAAAGGTTGATGAAAATTCTGAAAAATTTTAAGAAAGTATTTGGATGGATAATTGATGATATTAAAGGAATCACTCCTTCAATTTGTATGCATAGAATTCGTATGGAAGAGAACTGCAAGCCTAGGGCTAATCCTCAAAGGAGATTGAATCTTGT
>NW_018165598.1:30269-51926 GCF_001263595.1 Phalaenopsis equestris | reverse complement strand
TGAAAGAGGTTGTTAAGAAAGAAATTTTAAAGTGGTTAGATGCTGGAATTATCTACCCTATTTTAGATAGTGCATGAGTTAGTCCAATTCACTGTGTTCCTAAGAAAGGAGGAGTAACTTTGATTGTGAATGAACATAATGAATTAATACAAACTATACAAGTCACAGGGTGACAAATATGCATTGATTATAGAAAATTAAATCTTGCCACCGGGAAAGATCACTTTCCAATACCCTTTCTAGATCAAATTCTAGATAGACTAGCTGGGCATAAATATGTTTATTTTTGGATGGATATAATGGTTATCACTAAATTCTAATAACTCATGAGGATCAAGAGAAAATAATTTTACCAGTCCTTATGGTACATTTGCTTTTAGAAGAATGCCCTTTGGTTTATGTAATGCCTTTGCAACATTTCAAAGATGTATGATGGTAATTTTTTGCGATTTAATTGAGAAAGGGATTGAAGTATTTAATTATGATTTTTCAGTATTTGAAACTTCATTTGACTCATTTTTAGAACATTTATCAAAAGTTCTTAAGCACTGTGAAGAAACTAATCTAGTCATTAATTGAGAAAAATGCGAATTTATGGTAGCAGATGAAATTGCATTATGACATCAATTATCATAAAATAGTATGAAAGTAGATCCTGCTAAAATTCAAGTGATCACTGATTTACCTTATCCAACCAATGTAAGGGAAATTAGGAGTTTTTTAGGACATACTGGATTCTACAGGTGATATATTAAAGATTTTTAAAAAATTGCTAAGCCTTTATGCCATTTACTGGAGAAAAATGCAATTTTCAAATTTGATGAAGAGTGCTAAAAGCTTTTGAGTTATTAAAAGAAAATTTATTCACTACACTGATTATAGTTTCACCATATTGAGGAAAACCTTTTGAACTGATGTGTGATGCTAGTGATTATGCTATTGGAGTTGTTTTAGGACAAAGATATGATAAAATTTTCAAAGTAATTTACCATGCTAATAAAACTCTTCATGAAACCCAAATTAATTATATAACAACAGAAAAAGAGTTATTAGCAAAAATATATGCCTTCAATAAATTTAGATCATATTTAATTGGAACTAATTGCATAGTGCACATAGATCATTCTGCTATTAAGTACCTAATGAAAAAAAAGGATGCTAAACCAAGACTTAAAAGATGGATTCTTCTTTCGCAAGAATTTGATTTTACAATAGTAGATTGGAAGGGAACTGAAAAATCAAATTGCTGATCATTTGTCCAATCTTGAGTTAGAAAAACCACTCTATTTTTAAAAAGAAATTAATGAACATTTTTCATATAAAAAACTATTCAAAATTAATGAGTGGTGTGTTCTGTCGTATGCTGACATTGTGAACTTTCTTATAAGTGATATTATACCTTATGGAATGGCATACCAACAGAAGAGGAAATTTCTTTCTGAAGCTAAGACTTATTTTTTGGATGACCCATTATATATAAACAAGGAAATGATTTGATTATTCAAAGATGTGTACCTTTAGAAGAGACTTATGAATTTATCCAAAAATGTCATAATTCTGATTTTGAGGGACATTTTGGTGATTTTATTGGCCTACTATCATATTAATGCTTATATTAAAACTTACGATATATGTCAACGAGTAGGCAATATTTTTAGAAGAAATGAGATGCTCCTCCATTATATGCTAGAAGTTGAAATATTTGATGTTTGGGGATTAGATTTCATGGGACCATTTATACCATCTTTTAAAAATTTATATATGTTGTTAGCAGTGGACTATGTATTGATTTGATGCTCAAAGTGTTGCAAAATTTTTGAAAACAAACATATTTTGTAGATTGGGATGCCGAGATATCATAACTGATAGGGGAAGCCATTTAAAAAATGCCATAATGCAGAAATTATTAAAGAAATATCATATAAATCATAGAATTGCTACTTCTTATCATCCTCAGACAAGTGATTTGGCTGAATTATCCAATCAAGAAATTAAAAGAATTATGGAAAAATCTATAAATCCAACAAAAAATGGATTGGTCAGTTAAACTTGACTATGCTTTGTGGGCTTATATGATTGCATATAGAACTCCTATAGGAATGTCTCCATATAGGCTAATATTTGGGAAAGCTTGTCACTTACCAGTTGAACTTGAGCAAAAAGTATATTGGGTGATTAAGGAGTTCAATTATAATTTGAAAGATGCTGGTGAGAAAAGATTATTGCAATTAAATGAGCTTAAAGAGATAAGGAATGAGTCTTTTGAGAGTGCTGAGATTTATAAAGAAAAGATAAAGATGTGGCATGATCAAATGATTCTTGCTAAAATTTTTCATTAAAGATGTGGCATGATCAAATGATTCTTGCTAAAAATTTTCATTAGGGCAACAAGTTTTGTTATATAATGCAAGGTTAAGATTATTTCCAGGTAAACATAAGTTTATGTGGATGGGCCCATTTATTGTGATGAAAGTTTATCCTTTTGAAGCTGTGGATATTAAAGATCCTAAAACTGATAAAGTGTTTAAAGTGAATGGTCATAGACTGAAACCTTATTTTATAGGGGATCAACATAAATTTAATAATCGAATGATGTTGGGCAGACACCGAAAAACCGAGCGCTTTTTGGGAGACAACCTATAGTTTTCAGTGTGTTTTTTCTTTGAATGTTGTTTATACTTAAGAAAATTTAGGGTAGTATTTTTAGACTATTTTGTGTTAGTAATAATCTTAAAACTTTATTTAGTGATCTAAACATGCTAAAATGAGAATTTGGATGTTAAGTTGACTGGTGCAAATATGGGCACTGGCGCTTAAGCGCTAATATTCAGCGCTTAAGCATGGGAGTTAAAAATCATTTGCAAAATTCAGATTCTATAAGATTTAACCACCAATTGGTTGACTAAAACATGCTAAGGCATTTTTAGGATGTGTCTAGGAGTCACTAGAGGGATTTAGACATATAGATAGAAGGGATTTGTGAAGGAATTTCACCCCAAATCATTTTTAGCCCTAAATTCTACAAGAGTGAGAGCGATTTTTATAAGATGTCTTCAAGGGAGATGGATTTAAAGAAGAAGGAAGAGACCATGATGAAGAAATCCATTAGTCAAAGTACACAAGAGATGTATAACGGTTTCTTAGCCATTAGTATTGAAGGAATATCAGAAAAGATCAACAAAATTGAGATTGTCATGGCTTTTCTAGAAATAAAGGTGATTGAGATTCATGCACATTTAGAGCATATTGGATGGCAATTGAAAATGCAATTGAGCCATTCTAGTTATTAGAGGAAGCAAATAAAGAGATGTATCTTAAACATAAATGAATTGAAGAAGAAAGTATCAGAGCTCGTTACCACCGTCCGTTTTATTAACTTTATATTCTGATTGCCCAAGGAGAGACTCATGAAAGACCAGAGTTTGTCCCAACAAATGAAGAATGGAATTAAGTTTTGTGTTAGAGTTTGTTTGTTAGGAGTCGTTGTGTTTACGTGTTAGTGTTTTTTTTAGTGTTTATGACTTTTATGTGTTCAATAGTTTAAGTTTTTTAAGTGTTTGTATTTAGAAAATTTTCTCATTTGAGAGTATTTGGAGTGAGAATTAAATGTTACATGTACTTGTACTAGTTTGTGAATGAATGTATATGTTGTTTTTTTGTGGAAATTATTGTTATTTTTGCCTCAAATTGAATTGAATTATATGGGAGAATTTAGAGAGAAGAGAGTTGAAGGAGAGGAAAATAGTCATTTAAGTGTTATTAGATCATTTAAGGGTGGTTTAATTAGGCTAATAGTGCATTTTACTTAAGTTCAAAAATATCAAAAATAGTGCACTGGTGCCTAAGCACCATATTCTCGGGCTTAAGCGCGATGTAACCCGAGAGGCAGGCGCCTAAGTGCGACTTACCCGCGCTTAAGCACTGATTCATGAAAACCAGTTCACGAATGGTTAATAGTGAAAAATAACCACCAAATTCACCATTTTTACCCTGGCCGTCACTTCAACCTCTCAAGTTCAAAATTTTGGAGGCTAGGGCAAGCTATTGTGTGAAGATTTCTTGGTGGAATTGAGAAAAATTTGGTAGATTTGGATTTCTTGAGGTAATAGCTTCACTACTATGTAAAAAATTTTGGATTTTCACCATGTATTTTGAGTACATTTGGAAGAACCCAAAAAACACTATTCATGGTGAAAAATGAGGAAAAATCTATGGAAATTACATAAAAATTGTAGTTTATACTTATAGGAGTTAACTTTAGTGGATTAGACTTGATTTTTGAAGTTATTGGGGAATTTTATGAAATCTGTAGAATGGGAAAAACAAAGGAAAAGGCCATTTTGGTTCGAGCAAATTTGTTAGTTCTAAAGCTCAAGATTGGTATTGTGATGCTTTACAATCATGGAAACTTATCCAAGAGTGATGTTACAAAAGTTCAGGTGGATCCGTAGAAGAACTGATCATTTGTCGATAATGGGAACAATTCTGCTATTTTTTCTACTGCAGCTGTTATTTTTGTAGTCAGGGAGTTATATGCAAACCTCCCTAAGGCTGAAGAGGATCAAGTTATGGTTCGAGAAAAATTGGCACCTTTTTCACTGGAGGTAACCAATATGTTTTACCATTTACCTCATGATACTTTGTGTTTTTATGATAACTATAGTCTGACTGAGATGAGCTAGATGAAATTATTTCCTGTTTGACTGTTGGAAGAGGGCTCTGAAAAATCACAAATGAGAGGAGAGTCAAATTTACCACGTCAAAGTTAAGTGCACCATCCAAGGCATGACACTATTTTATTTCTGCCCATTTATTACCTACAAATCATCTCAGTGAAGTTATCAGAGAGAGGACGACGTTGAACTATTGTATTCATGAAGGAAAGCTCATCAATATTGGAGCTTTGATTTATCAGACTGTCATCAGTTCTGCTACTGCCGCTACTACTACAGGTCTGGGATTTTCTTTCTTGATCTTTTCTTTGTATGAGCAAGCTGGAGTGAGATATGATTGCTAGGAGGAAGTACTTTTTCCTCTAAAGCCAATCACCAATGTTAATATTAAGGTTAAGGTAAATTCATATTCGGAGCATTCTATTTTTGGATGGAGAGGAGTTAAGCATTCTATTTATGTCTGGAGAGGAGGATTTTCAAGGAGCTATGGAATGGCAACCTCTGCTGCTTCAACATCTAGACCATCTACCTCAAGGCCATCTACTTCTATAGGTGAGTCCATAGAAACTCAAAGTCAACTATTACAGAGGATGATGGACAATATCAACTTGATCGTAGATAAGGTAAAAAATTTAGAAAGCTTTGCAGGTCATATTGATAGGTATAACAGAAGGAAAAGTGATTATGAAGAGAACTTTCAATCATCTCTGGAAAACCTCTTTAGGGTTAACCCATGAGTGCAATTTCCTCCATATCCTAGATACCCTGATTATGAGTCTACAAATGTCTGGAATAGCAGTGACTCTGAGGATGATGAGGAGGAGGACTGGTTTATTTTTATGTTTGTAATATGTGTTAAACTATGTGCTTTGGACTTGAGACTTGTGATGTGTTGATTATTTTTATGTTTGGACTTGAGACATGTGATGTGATGTGTTATAATGTTTTGGACTTGAGACATGTATATTTGTGTGTTGGTTTGGACTTTGTGATATGTGAGACTTTTTTTTTTTGTTTAATTGTATTGTGATGTTGTGTTTTGTTAGTAGTTTGTTTTAAAATCCTAGGGTAGTAATTGTTGTTGTGTGTTGATTATTTTGTTAGTTAGTTAGAATTGAACTTGAGTCAATGTCTTGTGAAAATTTAAAAATCTTGCTAACTTTAGTTTTAAACTTTAATTTTAGGAAACTGCCACTCTTTGTTTTCTTTTATCTTATTAGTGTGCTTATTTTTATGTTGACATTGAAAATCAAAGTTAGTGTGTTAGTCTATTTTTATGTTTGTACCCACTACTTAGAAGTCTATTGAATCTCAACATGTTAAATTGAAATGAAATAATAGACAATTGATTTTACTCCAATTTTTTAGTTTTATAATTGTATAATTAGGATATAAAAATTCATGTAAGCATGTTATATTCCTGCTTATTTATATCTGCTCTTAAACTGTTTAATCTTGTTAAAAAAATTAAGTTTGGGGGGGAATGAAAAATATTTTCAAAACTTAAATTTTATTTGTTTTCAGATGTGCTACAAGTGAATTTAATTTGAAAAGAAAAAAGATCATGTATATAAAGTTATATTAGGAAAATAAAATTTGATTATAGAAATGAATAAGAGAATTTAGTTGAAATTCCTAGTATTGAAGAAAAAAATTTCAATTAAAAATTTTTAGTGTAGAAAATGTTAAATATAGTGTAACTATCTTTAGTAAGAAAAATTGTATTTTTAAAAATTTTAGAAAATTTAGACTTTTATTTTTAATACTTAAATTTCTTTTATTAAAATAGTTTTCAAAACTATTATTATGTTTATAAGTAAAAGATTTATATCAAGATTTTGCTTTAGGAAAGGAGAAATGAAATTCAAAATCATTAAAGACCTATCAAGATATAGAAAAAAATTAAAAGAAAAAAAGAAAAAGAAAAAGAAAAAGAAAAATAAAAATAAAAAGTGAAAGAAAAAGGGAAAGAAAAAGAGAAGAAAATAATTAAAAAAGAGTAAGGGAAGAGAAGCTTGAGGATTAGTGCGTAATCAAAAATTGGTTCCACATTTGATCTTTTTAAAGTATAAGTCTTTGTAAACTCTTAAACTTAAGGATATAATATAGTAAGTAAAATTATTCTTAATAAAAACTTTTAAGTGGAGATAATAAAAGGATTAAATTCTAAACTTGGAGAATCTACAATATTTCTGAATTTGATAGGAACTCATATTTTCATATTTCTTAACATTAAAATTTTCTAAACTTTAAGTTGGTCTCATTTACTAAATATTTTTTCTAAGTTGGACTACTATATTTCTAAATCTAAATTTTAGTAACTTCTAAAGAAACTCATATACATATCATGCTTATTTAGTTTTTAAATATTGAAGTGTCACTTGAGGGCAAGTAACATTTTAAGTTATGGGAATTTTGATACACCTAAAATATACATCTAAAATATATAGTATTTTTAAATATATTTTTATTATACCTATTTTTGAGATATTGGCTTTAATGGAGGTATTTGTGTGTTTTTCTTTCAGGTACAAGTAAAAAGTTAAAAAATGCTAAAAGGAGTGAAAAAGGACCAAATTTGGAGCAAAAATTTGACATTTGCGCAAAAGTGTTTTGACACCTAAGCCCCAAAGCCAACACTTAAGCGCCAGTGATACAGAGAAGGCCAAGACTAAGCGCCAAAGGCCAGAGGCAGTTATTTTGTGGTTTTCTTCATTTGACCAAATTTTGAAGTGGCATTTGAGGCACCTATTGGCTAAAGATGGTGGTTATGACCAAGATCCTATTGGCTAAAGATGGTGGTTATGACCACTAGGAATGAAAATATTATTAAAAGACTTGTGAAAGGAGGCATCCCTTAGAGAATACATCGAATTTGGACACATTTTGAAGAATTTCCAAGGCATTTCTTAGGAAATTTATTAAAGAAGGAAGTTGAGACATTTGAGATAGGCGCTTGAAGAGGGAGAGAGTGCTTAGTCCTGTGAAGATTATGGACAATCTTGTGGAGAGATTCAGACACCACAAATTTACTTTTTTCTTTTTGTTTTTAGTTTTATTTTGAGAGTATAGAGTGTTGTAAAAGAGAAGAGATTCAAAATAACTTCAAGAGTTTGGTGGAGGATTTGAGATAAGTTTTTATCTTTATTTTTAAACTACTTTTGGTTTTAATCGAGTCTTCTTGTTGTTTTGACAATAATTTATACTTTTAAACTATGGTTGTTTTATTTTCTACATGAATTCTGAGTAGTTTTATTTATCTTTCTCCTTAAAATGATAAGTAATTAATGTGTTGGATGGAAGTTATGGAGAGTATTAATCTTTAATGTTGGAATAAGTTGTGATGATTTAATTCCATGCACTTCATTTACTTCTTGATTTGGCTTATCAAATTTGTTGTGAGAACAAGTAAAAAATGGGCTGGTGTTGTCTCAGTCAACAAATGGAAAGAATTACATGAGGTTGTATGAATGAGAATGTAATTCATATGATTTAGTGAAAATAAATAAAAAAAAAAACTTTGAAAGGTGTAGAGTTGAATGACTTTAATGTGACAGGTTAAAGCCCTCAACTTGGTTTATTATATTAGGTTCTTATACGAGATGTTAGCTCTCAGGTGGAGCAAATTGAAGGAGCTCTTGAGTGAGAGTTGGTATCTTCCTTGCCTAGCTGGTCGTCAGAACTATTCAAACTTTAAATTAACCAATGTTCTTTATAGCATCTCTAGTAAGGGTAAAGAATATTATTGCTCCTATTTGGCACAACACAATTTACATACTTCCACAACGTAATTCCTATACTTATTATTGATTCATGAAAATGAGAAAGATATTTTCATAATATGTGCTTTTCTTTACTAAAACTCAAGTAACTTAGAAGGTGTTACTGTTTTGTCAAAATATCAAAAATACTAAAAATATTTGAATTTTAATTACTGTCAAATTATCTATAGTTTAAGTAATTATTTTTTTGAAATAGAAGTTTGTTGTTTTAAAGTGCATATTGCCAATTTTCCCAGTGGGATTGATAATCGAGAAGTGCATATTACCAATTCCCTCGTGAGATCGATATTTGAGGCTTAATCAAAAAGTCCTATATTACTTGATAATGATATGTATACTAGTGTGGTATCCCAATATATATATATATATATATTAAAGAGTTAAATTTTTATTTTCTTCAGGATCAAGTTTTTGGTTCTATTGCAAAGTAAGATAACATAAGTGAAAAAGATCATTAGAGTCATTGTTATACTGTGCACATAAGCAGTAATGAGATCAGTATTCAAACCCCTGCCATAGATGCTAATTCATTTAAATATAAGCTTGCTATTATCCAAATGGTGTAGAAAAATTAGTTTGGGGAAACCCCATCTAAAGATCTTAACTTACACTTATCAAGTATTTTAGAAAGTTGTGCTACATTTTGCTAAAGTTTCATGTCAAACGGTGTCATAGGCTTAAACTTTTTCATTTTTCTTAAAAGGATAAGATCAAAATGTTGTTAAATTTATTAGCACAGGGATCAATTAGAACATGGGGTGACTTGACCCAAAAATTCCTAGCCAAGTATTTCTCACCTTAAAAAATGGCTAGACTCATAAATGATATTACTTCATCTTGCCAGCTTGAAGCTGAGTTAATTTATGAAGCTTGGGAGAGAATTAAGGAGATTCTTAGGAAGTGCCCAAGTCATGCACTACCTGATTAATTGATTATTCAGACTATTTACAATGTTTTAGTTGAATCCCTTAGATCTTTTATAAATACTACTCCTGGTAGTTTGCTCATGTCAAAGCCATTTGATGAGGCATATTTTTTAATTGAGGATATGGCCACTAACATTTTTAATGGTCTTCTGAGAGAGTAAACAATTGGAAGGTAGCTAGTGTACATGATACAAATGTGCTTTCAATTCTAACTTCTCAGGTAGCAGTCATATCTAGGAAGCTTGACAAATTTGGAATGAACTGAACCTAAGGACCTGTGGCAATTGAGGAAAATTCTTTTGGACAATTGGTTGTTGATAATACTTTATCACATGAGACCCTAAATGCCATTAATAATAGACCAAACAAATCTAATGAGAAAAATAAATGAGGAAATAATTAAGCAAATCTTTTAGGAAACTAGAATTAATATGATATTACTAATTATAGACCTTCTTATCCTCCAAGATTTGACTCTAATGCACAGTTCAATGAGATGAAGCTGTCTTGGAAGGAAGTTGTGTTGCTGATGGGGAATCAACTACAAATTCAAGGTGCAATAGTTAACAACATAAAATACCCATTTGGATAGATTGCTAACTCATTTAGCAATCGAATCCAAGAAACTCTTCCTAACAACACTAATATTAATCCTAAGAAGAATAACGAGCATGTCAAAGTTGTCCAATTAAGGTGTGCAAGAGAATTCGAGTGTGTAGTTTGGAAAGATGTTAAATTGAGAAGGAAATTATAAAAATTGAAAGACCTTTGGAAGATATTTCCAAGGCCTTAGAAAAACTAGTTCACCAATGAAGATTAATTCAGAATGACCAACACCACCATCTTCTCCAAAAACAAAAGTTGGACCAGTAATTTTAAGATTTTTAGAAGTTTTCAAGAAGCTATAAAATAATATTCCATTTACTGAGGATTTAAAATAAATGCCCAGCTTTTTAATGTTAATAAAAGAGATTAATGGAAAGAAGAGGAAGTTTGGAGATTATGAAACAGTTGCACTCAATGAGGAGCATAGTGTTATCATACAGAAGAAGCTTGCTCAGAAGCTTAAGGATTCTTGGAGCTTTAATATCCTTTGTAAATTTGGTGAGAGATTTTATGGCAAAGCGTTCTGCAATCTTAGTGCCAATATAAACCTTATTACATTATTTATTTTTAAAGGTATAGGATTAGGAGAGGTGTCTCCTACTACTGTGACCCCTCAACTAAGTGATCGGTTGATCACTTAACTATGTGGGGTTATAAAAATTGTTCTCGTAAAGTTGGACAAGTTTTTCTTCTCTATTGATTTCATTATTTTATATATCAAGAAAGATACAAAAATTCCTATAACCTTAGGTAGACCTCTCCTATTCACTAGACGAGCTATGATAGATGTGCAAAAATGTGAGCTAGCTATGAGGATAAATAATTAAGAGGTTATGTTTAATGTATTATAATATTTGAAGTATCCTTATAAAGGAAATGAAGATACATGTTTTTGGATGGATTTAATTGATTATTTGTGTAGTAGCCATTTTTGAGAGAGTTGTCAAGTCAAAATAGTAGAGCCATAATTAAATGAGGAAAACTCTGTAGACTCTTGAATCTGATTTATTGGTAGAAGTGAATTTAATAATTATTTAGAAGAAGCTTGAGATTATAGAAACAATAGAAAATTATAAACCTCCTATATCTTTTATTGAGGAACCCCTGAAATTAAGACGAAGGTGCTTCCCAAAAATCTAAAGTATGCTTATTTGGGGAAGTCATCTATATTACAAGTTATCATATCATCACATTTGACTCATTCACAAGAGACAAAATTAATGGATATTTTGAGGATTTATAAGAAATCTTTTGGATGGATCTTAGCAGATATAAAGGAAATTAGTCATTTTATATGTATGCATAAGATCTGGATGGAAGATAAACATAAACCCAAGATAGATACTCAAAGGAGAATAAACCCTATTTTGAAAGAAGTTGTTAAAAAAGAAACAATGAAGTGGCTTGATGCAGGGATTATCTATCCTATATCAGATAATGCCTTGGTTAGTACTATTCACCACGTTATCTATCCTATATCAGATAATGCCTTGGTTAGTACTATTCACCACGTTCCTGATGTGTAGAAATGAATGCTTAATTTTCTTTATATTTTGCATAATTTTAAGGATAAAATTGCACTTTAACAAAATGTAATTTTATGTTTTTCTTGTTAGTACAATATGCATTAAAGGAGAAGCAAAGTGGAGAATTAATGGATTTAAGTGGATGTGACTTGGTGCTAAGGAGGTTATCACTGACTGGAGCCTTGGTGTCAGATTTCTTGGGCACCTAGGGGTCGATCCCACCCTGTAAACTCAAGAGGCTGGTGTAGTGGGAACCAAAGGACCACTACACAAGTGCTTTATAGCTAGATTTTTGGTTTCCTAAGCACCCATACTAGAACTGGGAGACAAAGAGACTGAAGCCTAGTTTCCATAAGCTGTCTGGGTAGTTTTCAGTAGTTACTCAACACAATGTGGTAATATATTTAGATGAGGAGAGAAGCTTTTTTGGAGAGTTTTGACATTCTTTTCAAAGAGAGCTTGAAGTGGGGTACTACGGAAAATTCTTGGTTGGAGGATAAGGCAAGCTTTTGCTGTAAAATAGAGTAGGAGAGCATTAGGTGGAGAGAATTTCAATTGTAAATTATAGAGAGACTTGAGGAGAGCAACAAAGGGAATGAAGAGATCCTTGGGGAATCATTCACAACACTTTGTAAAAGGAGAAAGCTAAGTATTGTGTACTTTTGTTATTTTATTTCTATAAACACAATTCTATAGTGGATTTACTTATTTTCAAAGATGATTTGTGGTCTTTTCTCAATGTTTTATGAGTTGTCTTTTTTTTCTTTTCCCTTTTGGTGATTAAGAAGGAAGTGAAGGAAAGAAAGAATGCTTTTAAAATTGTTTTTAAATTTATAATTTGATGAGTAACCTTCAAGTCTTCATTTACTTTTTATTATATCGAAGTGATTAGTTAAAATGTGTTGTGACCCATAATGACTCAAGAGAGCCATGAAAGAAAAACCAAGTTATTCACATTGATCTATAGGGTATGGTGAGGTAACCTCATTCACAATTTACAATTTTAATTTCCTTCACTCCACTTAGATCATTGCAAGGGAAGGTAGCTTTATAGCTTGATTATCACCAATCAAAATATATTAAATATAATTTCTGTAGGAGTAAAACTTTAAGAATATTTGTAATTTCATAAAACTAGTTAGCATAACCTTAAACCAATTCAACTTCTAAGCTAAGAATGAATTTAGTAAACTAGAAATTTTCCTAAAATTAAACACCTTGTTCCTAATGATGGAACTTTCAAATTGAATAGAATATTGAAAGCTTGACACTTTTTCATATCTACTAAAAAGCTTCCTCCTACTCATCTTAATGAAGTGATAAGAGATCAAGCATTCTTATCTTATTGCATCCTAAATAACGAGTGCATTGACATAGGTTTCCTAATTCATTACTCTATCACATATACCAAATATGGGGGAACTACTCTTGATTTGGGCCACCTGTCTACCATCTTTTCTTTGCGCCACCATTCTGGAGTTTTTACTAGTAGTGAGTAGGAGATGTTTCATCCATTCAAGCCATTCTCCAAATAAAAATTTTAACTATAGTGGAGGAATGTCGTGTTAGCAAGAAGGTCATGCCCCATAGCTCAACCTCATTCTTCTATTCCATAAAGATCACATCCTACTATTGTGATGGTGCTTTTAAACATTTTAAATGGAGAGGCATATCAATTAACTGAACATTGATTACACTTGATTAACAATTAAAAGATGTGATGGGTGCTTTTGAACAAAAGTTAGAGAGCGTAGAGGATGATATCTCCATTTTAAATGGAGAGGCATAATGATTAGATGAATATAGTTTACACTTGATTAGAAATTAAAAGACAATTTGATCACCTGAACTAGAAATATATAGGAGGAACAAGTGATTGAAGGGATAATTTAGTGGAGTTCTCTTTATATCCTTGCTACCATCCCAATGAGCACACTCAACCGATGGTTGAAGAATATGAGGAGGAGGAAAATGAAGAAGATGGAGGTGACGATGATGATAAGGAGGAGGACGACGAGGCTGAGGAGCAACTTTATTTTTCTTTTGTTGTGGTTGTACTAGACTTTATTTTCTTGTTGTTGCTATTAATGTACTTTTCATTTCATTAGTCTGTATTGTGGTGAAACTTGTTGTTATTTCACTTGTGTCATTTATAATTTTTTATGTATTTTCATGTGTATTCATGTTTAGTTTGGATTTACATGCTACCACATATATGTTTTTTCCAGTTTATACATGTTAATCTTGATGATAGACACATTTGATAGAAAGTATTTGTGTGTTGCTTTCTTCCCATTTATATTCATGTTTCTTAATTGTTATATATGTTAAAAATCAAGTTTGGGGGGAGAAAAATCTTTCAAAAGCATAAATGTAATTGTCCTTAGTAACTTGAATTTGAATTTTCAGGATTTAGTAGATTTGAGATGTTGGGATTAAAATTGAAACTTTCATAATATTAAGAAGGGAAAGACAAAGTTTTCTTATTTTAAACTCTATGTAAATGAGACTAGCACTAAGTTAATTTGTAATACAACATGTAGAAAAATGAATTAACTATTTATTTTTAAAGAGAGAGATATACATGTTGAATTAGGTGTGGTTAGATATATACTTAATAAGAATTGAGCCACCATTAAATTATATTTTCAACTTAAACTTTTTGAATTTTTGATAAGAAATTAACAAGTGAAAAAGTATGGAGCGTTTTAATTTGGAGAGATGATAGTGAAACTCAAAACTACTAAAAGACCTATCTAGATATGGTAATCCTCATAAATTGATGCTAAGGATTGGAATATACACCCTAAAGCAAGAAAAAGATTAATAAGAATATATAAGATGAGGAGAAGCTTGAGGAGATGCCTCATAAAAAATTTGTTTCATTAGATTGTTTTTAAACTTTAAACATTACTTCATTCCTAAGCTTACTAATATCTAGGATGTATGAGTAAATCATTTTAAAAGGAGTGTTTAAATTCTATTTTTCTACCATCTAAGATACTAAGTTCAACAAGTGTCCATTTCTTTTTGAAGTAAATAGGAAATCATGTTTTCTATAATGGAAGCAAGGATTTTTATACCCTAGGGCTAAACTTCTTTACTAGAGTTATCCTACTTTTATAGTATGAATTTTCTGATGCTTAATTGTTGATAATTTCTATGAAACCCACTCCATTGAATTAATATTTAAACTATATTAATACTTGAGGACAAGTAACTTATAACTTTGAGGGATTTTGATGTGTGGAAAAGAATACTTTTATTCCCTACAATTTTTTTATATTTTTTTTTATCAAATTGTACTTTAAAGAATTGTATTTTTATGTTTTTCTTACAGGTACAACAAGTATTAGAAGAGAAGCAAAGTGGACGAGACATGGAGCAAAGTGGTGGAGACCTATAGATAATGGAAGCTACAGAAGACTGGCATCTAGGCGCCAGTTCTAGCTCTGAAAACCAAAGAGCTTGTCACTTTGGAGCAATCCATCGAGTGCTAAGTCACCACTTTACTAGCTCCTAGGCCCTAGACCCACGGGCACCTAGGCACCCATATTGTTCCTGGCAGATAGAGATTGGAGCCTAGGCGCCAACCCCTTAGCTTCTAGGCATCAGCAACTGCTTAAGGCAATTTTTAGCAGTTTGTAAACACGATTTGGGGAGTTATCGGACGGATTGAGTGATATATTATGTTATGTTTTAAATTCTAAAGAAGAGTAACTATAGAAGATATATGGGGGCTAAAGATTTGTTGTAAGAAAGAGTAGAGATAGCTTTTACTTAGTTTTGGTGAGGATTTGAGTTGCCTTGTGCAAAGAATATTCAAGAGAGTAACAATGGATTAGGAGATCTTTTGGAGATCTTTATCAGAACTTTATAAAGGAGAGAAAACTATGTATTGTGTTTTTTATCATTATATTACTGTAAATACAATTATTTAGTGGATTTTCTTATCTGAAATGATATTTTGTGGTGTGTTCATGTTTTTTGAGTAGTTCTCTTTTACTTTTCCTAGTGATGGTTGAGTATGACATGTAGAAGTGCAAAGTGTTTCTAAAATTGGTTTTAAAATTTAATGTGATGAGTAACCTTCTGAATTTCATTTACATTTCATTTTGACTAAGTGAATCATTAAAATGTATTGTGATCCCAGTGTTTTTGTTTGTTTTTCTCTTTTTTATTTTAGAAGGAGTCGTCAGCCTGTCGATCGTCGTTTACTTCGCCCATTCGAATAAATCTCCCTTCCAAATCAAATTAGTTATTTGAAGAGGAGAGGAACTGAAAAAAAAGGGACATACGTCAATGCGAAAAAATAAGAGAAAACATAAAAAGTGGAGAGTCTACGTGCGGTAAACCTTTTGAAGGATAGGTTAAGAGTGTCCGTTTAAACAAGATCGGGCGAAAGCACCTTAAACTGATATCCACAAAGGAATATCTACGTAGACTACCTATAATCAGAGATTCAGGTATACTTGCCTGTTCTGGGGTCAAGAGCACTCTCAAGGGGACGTATCCCACTTGGTTAATTACATCTTAGGGGGTACCCAAGAATACTCTCGATAAAAGGAGTTTCTCTTGGATTATCGTGAACCTGGGGAAATATGTACTCAAAGGAAGGCTACTCTATATGAGAACAGTCTCGATGCTTCAAAACTTGCGCTAAGCCATCGAACAGAGAGTGAGTTTCTCACATGCCGAATGGGTAGCGGCTTATGGACACTTTATCGACACTCGGGGCCCACAGAATAACCTAAATCATCTTGACGGGGATATCCAAACACGTCAAAGCACGTTCGTGCCAGGGCAGAGGACAAATCGTCGTATCCCAAATAGGTGGTAGCTGATTGGCATTGGGCCATCAAAATGATATCAACGAAGTCAAGGAGCGACAGGGCTCAAAGGGGCTCAACAAAAAAGAAGGTAGAGTTATCCTAAGAGGTAGAGGTAACTGGGTCGGGGTACCACACACCCGTCATCCACAGCTATTAGGACCATAAGTCTACCTGGTCGTTAAGGTAGTCGACCCAACATGTCTTGAGATTCCCTGGTCAGCAAATCGTGAATTGCGTTGTCCATGTGAACCTCAGTAGTTCTAAGGTAAAAGAAAAGAAGCTCTATCTTATGACTAAAAGCTGGAGCTCCAAGAGGTGGTACTTATACCTGTCAAAGTGGCAATGATGCCTCAGGAAAGAAAAGAAAGTAGAGGTTCAGCTACAAAGCTGGAAACACTCCAAACAAAAGGACTTACACCCCGTCTGGGTCGGGGGGCCTTCTAACATCTTAAGCGAACTAGACAACCACCCATAAAGAGGTATGCTGGGCCAGTCAGGTTGGAGAAGCACGGGGACTCCTCCTCGGGACATGCAAATATGAATGCAGTTATCTAGAGCGGTCCTTAAGTATTGTGGAGGCCCTATTAATATAAGCAGGAAAGTAAATGTGAAAATTTTTAAATCCTGAATGTTTTAATCCTAAATTTTAATTATCTTGAATATTTTATTTAGGATTTTGTAGAAAATTACAATTTTAGGGTCCTTAATGAGCCTAGATTATATCGTGAAATCCCAGATAAACCACAGAAAGAAACAAGAAAAACACATGCAAGTGCAGGCATACAATATGATGCAAAAAACAAAACAAGTGAAATCAAAATAATAAAAGGCCGGTGCCGCTAGGTCAGCAACATATCCCAAAAAGGAAAGAGGGTGGTCAGACTCTGCATATACATGCTCGGTCCTAATTCTATAAATCAATATAAAATGCAGAATTAAGATACGGGGCACGAGCATCAGCTCCTGGCCACCTCCATGTGGTTCCTGCGCTAAACGTCTCGAAACCCGAGTCCGTATCTTATTTCTACTATAGAACTCTCCTAGACTCTAAAAAGTACATAGAAAAATAAAAGACTCAATCCTGCATGAAAACAAGTGTTAGCAGGAAAGCTCACATGCAAATAACGTGTCATGAGCCATGCCTTATAAGTGGGGTTATAAGTGGGGGAGCTAATAGGTGGGGGAGCTAATAGCACCTGCAAGCAATAGAAATCATTACTTGCTCCCCTATAGCGGTACCTGTATGTGTACATATAAATAGGCATGACTCCTTGTAGAATAATTCCCTAACACACTACCATACATATGCAACATGCAATCACACCACAAATACAATGCAAAAGAAAGATACCTTACTAGGGCAACCAATCCAGCAAAGAACAATAGCCAGACATCAAAAAGACTCTAAGCACCCTAAATCCTAGCCTAGCACATCATCTAATGAAAAGTGCATCAACCTAGTATCTAAGTGCGGAGTAGATCTGGGTATAGTATGACTTTGATAGGGTCGTCATACCAGCCCCATCCTAAAGATCTGTCTAAGGATCTAAAGGGTGTCACGAAGAGGGGTGACACGAGTTAGATCTATTAGATCTTTAGCACAGTCATACTCGTGTTAATCCCGATGACTTAACTCGCATTGCTCACCGGGATGAACCCAGCAAGCAATGCTTGTTAAGGCATCACGACCGACACGGGGTCACTCTCCTAATGAGCCTAGCTCGCTATCCATGAAAACATGCAAATGCAGCCAGTCATGTGATATAAGTGATGAGCGTACCGTGGGGCAGTGACTCAAGAAAAGATGGGCGTACCGTAGAGGCAGCGGCCCAAACAAATGGGTGTGTCGTAGCGGTAGTGACCTGTAGAGGTGTGTCGAGGTGACAGTGACCAAAAGTGATGGGTGTGTCGTAGTGGCAGCGGCCCGAAGGTGTGCCGAGGAGGCAGTGACCAAAAGTGATGGGCGTGTTGTAGTGGCAGCAACCCAAAAAAGTACAACAAAAGCAAATGATAATGATCATGCAAGCTAACACATACCAGATGCAACATGCAAACAAAAAAGCATGCGATATAATGTAAAAGCAAACAAACATGCAGGAGATCAGTCGACTGGGCCGTGGTGGCCGGCCAAACCAAAGTGATCGGTCTACCGAGTTAGAGCAGAGTCAAACCAAAGTGAGACGCTTATCCGGTCGGGCAGCCGATCAAAGCGAAGTGAAATACTCGTTGGGCCGGGGTGGCCAGTAAGAGTGAAGTAAGATGGCTCTCCAGGCTGAGGCGGCCGATCAGAGCAAAGTGAGAGGCTCACCGGCCCGGGGCAGCCGGTTGAAAATTAGTGAAATGTTCACCGGGCTGGGGCGGTCGGTCGAAGCAAAGTAAAATGCAACATGCACCAAGAAAAAATTCAATATGCAACAAATCAACATGCATGTAACAAATCAGGCTCGTCATAACGACCTCACCCAGGAGACGTAAGTTTTAGACTTTTGAATGTGCGGCACCATCGCCTCTTTCTTTGGTGAGGAAATGTGGGGAGTTTCTTTCCAGAACTCCATGGGGGAAACTCTCCATGGCGTCGTGAAATAGGATAGCTACAAAGCTTTTCCTATTTTTGTGAACTCCTCAAGACTTTACAAAGCGAGCCAGCTACAAAGCTTCTCTCGCTTTGCCAAGTCCGATCTCCCAACTTCTCCAAGTAAAGTTGGGGAATCAAAAACAAGGGGAGTGAGGGACTCCAACCCATCAGGACTTGTGCTAAGACTCACAATAAGAGGGGAGACACTCGGCTCTATGGGGGGTGTTTGGCCACACATAGGAAGTCCTAACCTAAATGTTGGCTCTATGAAAACCAAAGATCCATCACGCAGGCACGTCTTCATGCTGACCCACACCAGCACACGCACCCCGTGTGGGCGATCGAACCCACATGCCTAGACTCCACTATTCCTAAGGTTGACTGGGAGGTAGAGAATCTCACCACCGTGACGGTTGTAGAAGCGTTTTCTTTGCTTGTTCCAAGCTCACAGGCATTAGACCCACACTCCTGTATGCCTCGTAGACGTGCACAGGACAACAAAAAGATAGAGGAGGTTGTGAGGTATGCGAAGTACCAAAAATAAATAATTTAGCATATAAAAATATGTGACAAAAAAAGGTACCTTCGCAAGAGATGATCGCTCGATGATGGTGAAAGAGAGGAAGCTTTCCTCGCAACGGAAAAGACATCCACACCTCTCCAAAGCAATGTATCACCGCTGCTCGGCGACATCGAGGTGCTCCGACAAAGTGTCCAGTAGCCAGGAAGATAAAATGGCGAGGTGGAGAAGTTAGCTCGTTGGTGGTGCGCACCGAGAGCGAAAGAAACACGAAGAAGAGCCCAAAATCTGAAGTTCTCCTCGCTGATTTTCTCCAGCGTAAATACGATGTCGGCGAGGCAAAAGGTCAGAGAGGAAAAGGTCCGACAAAATTTGGGATCTCGGCGTCAGAGTTGGAGGAGGAGCCGACGAATCCGTGTACGACCAAGAAGAGAAGAAGAAGAACGGGAAGAGGGAGAGGTGACCGGCCTATGGCTGGAGGAGGCCGGTGAGGCTCGCCGGCAGCGAGACATCAGACGCGAAGAAGGCGACGACCAAGAAGAAGCTTGGCTGGAGGTCCCTCCACGCGAGAAGACGGCGCGGACGGCGTTGGAGGGTGCTAGTGTCCAACCGGTGGCAAAGAGGTCAGCGGCAAGGGAGGCGGTTGACGACAGGAGCACGAGGGAGGAGTTCTGGAGCTAGGGTTCGCTGCATGGGCTGGCGACTGCGATTTCGTGCGATCGGGAGAGGGAGAGAGAGAGAGAAGCGATAGGTTATATATATATATATATAATATATTATATAATAATAACTATTATTATATTATTTTAATTATTGTTCGTGTATTCTTCACTCGTACACATCCTCGAGGCAAAATGAACATCCTTCTTGGCTAAAATCAACGTTTTGGACGCGTTGGCGTAATTTGTTTCGTCATTCGGGGTCATTTGGGCAACGTTAAGCGATCAGGCTGATTCGAGCAAAAAATTGCGCTTGACGCGCCACATAATGTTTTTCACCCAGGTCGGAGTCGTCCGACGTACCAAATACCGACCGGCCTTCACCTAAGAGAAAATCATAGCCTAGCAAAATGACCCCGACTACGTGCCCCTCAACACCTGTCGGAAAGGTCTCGGGTAGGTGTCTGAACTATCGGACGTCACAGACAGACCGTAAACTATCCTGAGTCATGCGGGTGGACACTCTACACTCGTGACATCAAAAATTGATGCCAACAGATCCATAAAGACTCGAGAAAGCTATAGTAGAAAAACTAGGTTATTTACATTGATCTATAGGGTATGGTGCAGTACTTATTGAGAGATGAAAATTTTAAGGAAACAGTCTTTAATGGGTTCAAGTTAGGATTTAAGGAATTAAAGCCAATTTAACCAAACTTCTTCATGCACTCGGGAGATGGAAAGAAGAGAGTTGCTCCTATTTGTCACTAACTACATTCACAATTGACACTTTACATTTTCTAGACTACACTTATATTACTGCTTGGGAAGGTAACTCTATAACTTGATAATCACCAATCCAATTATGTTAAGTATGACATCTATGGATTTAACCCTTAAAACTAGATTGCAATTCAATAGGAGTTTTCTGTAGAACCTTTAATTAATTACAATTCCAAGCTAAGAGCTAAACACAGTGAACTAGAACTTCTCCTAAGTCTAATTCCCTCATTTCCTGTGGGATCGTTACTGGACACAAAATCTGATGTTACTGAAACGACACGTACACTTGCGTAAGACTCTAGAGTGTGAGTGAACCTGGAAATAAGATATCAATAATGTATATAATAAATGCTTTCCCTTACTTTAATGAGGGTTTTACAAGATATTTTAGGTATTTCATGAGTATAAGCCTATGGTTTGGCTACCCTACTACATGGTTGGCTGAAATGATCGGCCCTTAACAGGATAAGATCTGATCGTTTGAATGTGTTGATTTGGATTTGTCTGTTAGCTTCTAATGGTCTTCAATTCAAATAGACTTAGTTTGATTGACTTGGTTCCGTTGGTCGGATATTTTATTTTGAGTTTTGAACATTATTCTATAGTGAGGAACTCCAGATGATAAGATGAGACTAGGCCATTCGACAGAGGGTGAATCATCGTAAAAAGACAGGTATCTCACCCCTTAACCAAAGAGTCCTTTAGGATGCTTTTGAAGTATATTTTAATCAATCCTTAACCTCTTGATGAAGAGTATCATACACATCTATGAGAT
>NW_018165598.1:0-30169 GCF_001263595.1 Phalaenopsis equestris | reverse complement strand
TACTCGATTTGAATGATCTACGTTAGATTGGCTTTGCACCCAGAGTTTAAGGGGGTTGCGCTTGGTCAAGTTAGTCCTTTGATCTTTGCTAACGAGTTTTTTAGTCTCCTGTTGGTGGGTCCCTTTGGTTTTGCACCAGTGGTCCTTCTTGGTTGTACATCTCTGCCTTTAATCTATTGGATTTGCTCGAGATTCAAGATGACGCATTTGTATGTACATATTTTAATTTCCCATTTCTATTTCTTATTGAAAGTGATAGTTGAGATAAGAATAAGAGAAATAAATATACAAAAGTAGATTTATTTATTTTGTAGTCAGTACTTTTTATAATTACACTTCATAGATTTCTGCGTCCATGATCCTTATAAATAGAGTGTGATTGACGCTTCGACCATCACATTTCCTTCCACGCCCACACACCTCATTCAACCGGCTTTATGAATACATTCATAGCGAGCGATAAGATGCCTTTGGATGCCATACTGAGCGATGATATGGTGATAGAAGACTTTTGGATTGTCCCCGCCATGAACTTCGACCGAGGTAAAGAAGCCTTAGGGTGAGAAGAAACATGAGGGGGAAGAAGAGACTTGAGAGAGATAAGCATATGAAGCAGGTAACCTATAATACAAGAAATGGAGGGGTGGTGGAGACGGCAGATGAAGTAAGGTTCCGACTAGCTTCTAGGCCTTCGGCCGGGAAAAGAGCGCACAAAGGTAAGGCGACCCAACCTACTTGAATCTACTACCTCTTGGTTGAAAAACTAAACTCTCAAGCCAACATATTACCAATGGACTAAGGTGGTTTGCATAAAATTAGGTCATTAATTTGTTATAGATTGTCTGTCAATAATTACCGGCCTTTTTTATTAATAATAGGTTGCCATAAAGTGATGAATGCGTGAACTTTACCCTTCTCAAATCCTGACTTGTAAAATTCACGTTAATATAATCGGTTCAAAGTATTAAAATGCAAGTAGCTTAAGTTGGTTTTTGTTATTTTTTGAAGTTTCTTCCACATTATGCAAATATATGCCGCTTGCTTGTTTCATTTATATATTATCTAACAATTAGAAATAAAATAAAAATGGGGAAATTTTGAGTAATCATTCATTGGAGTTCATTATAATAAAAAAATAAGATAAAATAAAACAACTTTTTTAATGTATACCATCCTTTTTAGATTGGACTAAGGAATGTTAAACTCAAGCCTAATCAGACAAGTGATCTAAAAAGCTACAACGCTGATGAATCTAACACGAAACTGGCACCGATTGCTTTTCTGGCAGAAAATAATCGGCCAATTTGGACATCATATACCGGCAACGCCGCAGGATGCAAGATTTCTCCTCCTTCATACGCCGTTTTAGTAAAAATATAAACTTTTAATCATTATAATTTACAATCAACTTTTAATACGCCTTTTTAGTAAAAATTAAGCAAAAATTTAGATTTCTCCTCCTTCATACGCCTTTTTAGTAAAAATATAAACTTTTAATCATTATAATTAAGCAAAAAGAGCACATATTTTTTTTATTTTAAGCTGAATCTACAATCAAATTTTTTTTATAATAATTAAAGCGTGTTATATTAAAATATTCTAAATATATTAAAGTTATATAATTAGACTCAATATATTTATTAGATACAAATTATGGCATTTATATAGTAACTTAAATCATTAACCATTAATTTGAGTTATAGGGATCAATAAAATTTGATAATGTCAAATGATTTTGTTCAAGTTTGTTGGTTCACGTATAAGAAAAATATCTTTGAAAGAAAGAAAAATGACTTTTTCACTGTACACAGAAAATGTGTCAGCTTGAATCTTATAGGAATCAAACTGACTCGATAAACGTGACATGGCAAGAGGGGATCCGATGGTAAAGCAACTCATGTGGGACTCGAGCAGCCAACCATCAACCCAAAGCCGGCAAGTTAGGCAGCCGGAGGGCCCCCAAACATAAACCGACCGACAGTGAAAGTCAAGCGGCTGAAGCAATTAAGGACCTCTCAGAGGTCGAGTTAACCGACGATATACACTCCCTCCAAATGATTTTCCTAGCAGGTTTATCATCACTGTCCACCCGACTTCGCAAGATCACCAGACCGGCTGCACCCGAATTGCTAGCCAATCGGATGAGCCCACTAGAACCGTCTACCAACAGGGTTGGCTGCCTCATCCAAATCATACAACTCACTAGGCCTCCAAGGACATCAAAAGCTCACTAGGCCCCGCCAAGGTAAAATATCCATAATACCCTATACAGTCCCTACTAAGATTGGGAAACCTATGTAATTTTTTGTACCACGTCTTCTATGTTATATATAGAACTTCATTTTGTAACTAAAGGCTTACACAATCTTAGCCAATCAGATCGAGAAAGGTCATTTACTTACTCTAAGTTAATGTTCACAACTACGCAATAGCACACTCATTTTCTCTTTTTCTCTTCATTTCTTCACTTTTATTCCACACTTTATTCCTTGGGTGTGACCCACTGGACAAATTTGGATTCAACATCCTGAAAAATGTGTTAAGCATGAAGTCATACCACCAAGAAGAGGAGCACAGTATGGAGAAGTAACTCATACAAGAGACACAAGAAATGTAAAATGGACTAGGAGATTTGTTCATGAATAGAGTCAAGAGTTGAGAGAACAAATGCTGGGTCAAATGGCAGAGTTGACTCGAGTAGTGCTGGAGGAAGAGAACAAGTTTCCTTGGAGCAAAACCCTAGAGTAGAACAGCCCATACCCCAAGGCTGCTGAGTGGCTCAAGGGAATGAGTGATTTGCAAACTCCTAATATTATGATAGTGTTGAGTCTGCACCAATAAACAAAGAGAAATATGAGGACACAATCGCCAGCTGGAGAATGTGTTAACTCAATAGATTTCTAACTCTAAATCACTGGAGAAGTTTAAGAGTCTTAGGCTAGAAACTTATAAGGGAAGGAACAACCTGGCTGACCAAATCATCTTTTTTGAGTCATTTGTTTGCCTCTAGATGACCTCAGATACACTAAAATATTGGCTATATTATACCACACTTAGGGAATCAAGTGGTTCAATAAACTGTCTTTAGGAGTGATCACTTCTTGTGCAAATTTTAGAAGGACGTTTCAGGTGTAGTTCACCAGCATCCAAAAACCCAAGAAGATTTCACAGGCTTGTGGCTGATTAAAAAGGGGCAGGATGAGAGCTTACACTCTTACATCATAGGACTTGGGATAGATTAAAAGGGGGCGGGATGAGAGCTTACACTGTTACATCACATGATTTCAAAAAGAGATGGAAAATAGTTAAGGAGAGTGATTTCAAAATGACCTCTGCCAGTTGTCGCCAAAGATCTTGACCGAGCTATTGGAGATGGAAAATAGTCATATCGTAGCAGAAGAAGGCGTTAGAAATCTCTCCCACAAACTTGAATGAATAGATGACCACCCTTAAAGGAGAGCCTCACTTGATGGCAAGTGGAAACCAAAGGATGACCCATGCCCTTCCAGCCATAACCGATATGAAGATAGTCGACCTCTCTAAAATAATAAGGGGGTCAGCTAAAACCACCACTCTAGAGGTTAGACAAAGAACTAAGGCTAGTAGTCAGCTTATTTTCATGAGCGCCCAACACGTCATCACAAAGCTCTAAACATCACACCATTGAGGGTTTCCAGGCCAAGATTATAAACGCCATTCAGAATAAGGAATATTTCAAGCAACCTCCCCAGATGAAAGATGGAGAATTTTTCTTATATCGAAAAATGTTTTACCAATATAATAGGGATCATGACCACAATACTTATGAGTGCAGACACCTATGCAGCTTGGTCAAAAAACGGGTCCGAGTTAGTAAGCTCATGGAATTTGCAGCGCCTTAGGTAGCTACTCAGAAGCAAGAAATAACCCTAGTAGAAGTGATCTCTAATGAGCAGGTCAAAACAAACTCCATCCATATTGTATGGGTGGTACCAGGAATCATGGGGAAAGATGGACGTTCTCTCAATGGGCCAGTAAAAAAAGGCTCTAATAGGGAGAGTTGTTTGCAGCTGTAATTTTTCTAGCAATCTCCATCCAACAATCATTTTTCTAAAATTTAACCTATCTACTAAGGGCAATCACTTCAATGATGCCACCATCATCACTATTGAGATATAGGTGACTACCAAAGTTGTAGTATCCTAATCAACACCAATAATTCTATGAACATCCTGTTTAAATAGATGTTTGACAAAATGAACGTTTATATTGACCAGTTGGTTGCAATGATAGGTCTTCTATATGCTCGTTTTTGGGAGAGTAAGGAGGCTTTGGGAGTCATCCCGCTGATAGTCATCTGAGGGGGAAGGAGACAAAAAATCCCACTTTACAAAGCCTTGATGAGTTTGTTAAATAGGAAAAGCTTTGTAGCTATCCCATTTCACAATGTTGTAGAGAGCTTTCCCCTCATGTAATTTGAGGAGAAACTTCCTACTTGTGTCACCAAAGAAAGAGGCGGTTGTGTCATACGTCCAAACACTGAACCTAGGTTCCTAAGTGAGTATGTTAGCATGAGTGTGGTTTGTTATCGGGTAATTTTGCTTGTCTTGGATTGAGTCGTGTGCCTTGCATGAGACATCTTTACTTGCACTTGAGCCTTGATCAATTGTCTTAATTGGCACCATCTGTACCTTGATTGGTCTTCCAGGTCTGATTGACACCTCTTGTACGTTGATCTCATGTCAGGGTTCTATCAGCACCACTTGTGCCTTGATTGATCGTCCTAGGTTGATCGAAACAGTCGTGCCTTGATCAGATGTCCTAGACACCTCTTGTACGTTGATCTCATGTCAGGGATCTATCAGCACCACTTGTGCCTTGATTAATTGTCCTAGGCTGATCGAAACAGTCGTGCCTTGATCAGATGTCCTAGTCTGGTCAGCACCACATATGCCTTAATCGGTAGTCCCAGACTGATCAACATCATTCGTGCCCGGTCTAATTGATACCGCTTATGCCTTGATTAGACGTCCCGATCCATTCAACATCACTTGTGCCTTGATAGGTCATCCCAGACCAATTGCCACCGTTTTTGCCTTGACAGGCTACCAAGGCTCTGTTGACATAACACTTTTGGTTTAACAAGCAATCCAAGCCCGATCATCCAATCACTTGCATCATTGCATGTTGCGGATGTGTATGTATATGATTTCCTACTTGCACGTTGCATCGTATCCTACTTGTGTTGGCTTGCATGATCATTATCATTTGATTGATCTATACTTTTCCTTGGGTCACTGCTTCACTGACACACTCTTTTTGGGCCATTTTTTCCATGGTATGCCCACAACTTTGGACCATTGCCTCATCGACATACCCTTTTTGAGACGTTGCTGCTACATAATTCCCATCCCTTTTGGTTCCTGCCTCACCGACATACCTTTCTAGGCCACTACTCCCATGAAATGCTCATCCATTTAGGTCCTTGTCTCCTCAACATACCTTTTTCAAGTTGTTGTCGCACAACATGCCCACTTTTGGTTTGCTGCCACCACGGTATGCCCACCTCTAGGTCACAACCTCTTCGACATACCCTTTTGTTCAGGCCATTGCCTTCGCGCTATACCCATCGACATACTCACTCTTACACTTGTTATATGATTGTTCGCACTTCCATTTGCATTCTTACATAGATAGTGAGCCAAATTTGTTAGGAGAGTGACTCTCGTGTGAGTCGCAATTACTTAACAAGAATTTTTTGCCATGTTGATCCTGGTGAGCAATAAAGTGATCAGGATCGACATGAGCATGAATGCGCTAAGGATCTAATGAATCTAACTCGTGTCACCTTACATGTTATGGGTCTATATTTAAATTGTATTTCTTATAAAAAATTAAACAAATATTTTCCTGCTATTACACTCGCCATATTTTAAAAATATGCATGTAGCAAAGTAGGCCATATGTGAGGTGAACACTTTCTAAAATCCATCTTGGATGACACTCATCAACAATCTATTCCATGGATCTTTAGGATGGGGTCGGTGTAGCGACCCCATCAAAGTCATACATACTAGGAGACTTACCCTACACTTAGATGTTGGTAACAACATTGATCATTATATGGTGCGTTAGGCTAGGATATTGGATGATAAGTAGTATATTTGGACGCCTCTGACTATTATTCAGTGTTGTTTTGCTTGTGCTAGCCAAGCGTCACTAATAGCTTTTAGTGTGCTGAGTGCTTGATGTCCATGATAGTATGATTATTAAAAAGAATGCTTAAATTCCTTTATGTTTTCACATGTTTATGGATGAATTTGAAATTTAAGGAAATGCATTTTCTTGCTTTTCATATATGTGCAAATTGTGTTAGAAGTAGAGTAATGTGGAGGAGAGTTGGAGCAAAGGAGCATGCAGGAGATCTACCCTGTTAAATTGAGAGAATGACAACTAAGCACTACCACTTGGTGCTAAGGAACAATGATACTAAGACATAGGCGCAACACCCTTGGGTGCCAAGGCACCCATGCATTCCTCATCAAACTGAGAGACTGAAAGCCTGGAATAGTTTTGGCATTCGGGCAGCCTTACATGGGGAATCATGGGGAGTTGTGTTGGAGGTCATTGGGGACTTTTATGATGTTTTAGATGAGTCTATAAAGTGTAGGTAATAGAGTTGTTGATGATTATGTAGTTAGTAATTAGGGTTGTAAACTAAGGAGAAGGCTATGTGTGTTGTAGAGTTTTGTTCCTTCTTCTTCTTCTTGAGTTGAGGATAGGAAAAACTTCAGGAGTAGCAACCAGGGAAACATTTGGTTGAGAATCTTCAGGTTTTTATAAAGGAGAGAAATATAAGTAATTGTGCATTTTATTTTTTGTACTCCATTAAACACATCATTTAGTGGAATTCTCTTACTTTCAAATGAAGCTTTGTGGTATGTTTTTCATGCTTTCTGAGAAGTACTCTTTACCTTACTATGTGAAGATCAAATAGGATTTATAAGAATGTTAAATGTTGAGAAATTACTTCTAATTATTGAATGTTAAATATTCAAATCTTCATCTACTTTTCATTCTGTCCAATTGAAATGTTAAAATGTTTTGAGAACTATAATGAATCGGGAGAGCTACGATAGAATTAACTAAGTTAATCATGTTGAACTTAGGGGTATAGGTTGATATTCCTTAGAAGCAAATGTTAGGGATATATTCTATGACGGGTTCAAAATGAGATTTAAGGAATTAAAGTCATATAAATAATCTTATTTATGCACTTAGGAGAGGGTAAAAAATAGAGTTGCTTCTATTTGTCACTTGCAATATTTACAATTTGCACTTTACATTTCCTGCACTCGTTACATCATTAAAAGGGAGGGTATCTTTAGAAAATTATATTCAATAATCCAACACCTATATAATTAGGATTTCTATAGGACTTACATTGTACACTTTCTTTAGATACTATAAGATTAGTTTGTAACACTATAACCCAATCTAAATTTCAGGCTAAGAACGAAATCAGTAAGCTTGAACTTGTTATAAGTTTATATTTTTTATTCTCTATGGGATCAACATGTTGGACTAAAAAAAATGATATTATTGATATGAAACGAGCATTTGCGTGAGCCCTCGACGTGTAGTAGCACTTGAAGATGGTTATTAAGTTTTTGGTGGTGTTGTCGTAGAATGTTGTTGATTTAAATTAGGAGAATTTTAGTTGAACCTCTAAGTGTTAAACTTGGAAAATCTTTAGTGCTAATTACTTGTGTTTAAATTTTTTTTACTATTTTGAAAAAAAACTAAAGAAAAACAAGAAATATATTTGTTTGATTGTGGGTGAACCTATTTGTTTGATTGTGGGTGAACCTATTTGATTCGCTAATTTGTGTATGCATAGTACAGAAACCTATGGGATTTGCACCATAAGATTTTAATTTAGAGAGAATTATATAAAAAAATAAATATATAAAAGAGACTTGAACAACTCATAGGAGAGATGCCGAGCAACCAACATAACAACCCAAAACATGCGTAGTACAGAAACCTATGGGATTTGCACCATAAGATGATAATTTAGAGAGAATTATATAAGAAAATAAATATATAAAAGAGACTTGAACAACTCATAGGAGAGATGCCGAGCAACCAACATAACAACCCAAAAAATTAGGAACCAACCCATGAGGTCATGATGCACATAGACCGTAAGAGACTATGCTAGTTCTACGTCAGTTGAAATTCACTTAAGCATTCAGATCCTTACCATAGAAGCTAACAGAATAAAATTGAAACTTGTTATCATATAAATGGTGTAGAACAATTAGTTTGGGGAAACCACGTCTGAGGACCAAAATTTATATTTACCAAGTTTCTTAGAACTCTGCGCCACATTTCACTATAATGACATATCCAATGATGATGTTAGGCTTAGGATTTTTCATTTCTCCTTGAGGGAAAAATCTAAAATGTGGTTAAACTCATTAGTACATGGATCAATAAGGACGTGGAGTAAATTGGCACAAAAATTCCTAGCTAAATATTTCCCTCCTTACAAAAATAGCTAAATTGAGGAATGCCATTACGTCATTTTGATAGTATGAAGGTGAGTCAATTTATGAAGCTTGGGATTCAAGGAATATCTTAGGAAGTGTCCCCTTTATGCACTACTCAATTGGATATAATTTAAACTTCTTACAAAGATTTAGTAGGCTCATTTTGATCTTTGATGTGGCTGCTGGTGGATCTCTTATGTTAAAGCCATTTGATGGAGCCTATTCTCTAATCGAGGAGATGGCTACTAGAAAATTTCAATAGCATTATGAGAGAGTGAAAACTATCAAGGTACAAAGTGTACATGAAACAACATGCTTTGAATTTTAACTTATCAGGTTGCTGTGATTTTTAAAATGTTAGTTCTATTTTGGATGAACCAACACATCATCATATGATACTCTAAATGCAATTAATAATAGGAAAAACAACCCATATTCTAACTATTATAATCCAAGTTGGAAAAATCTCCCTAACTTAAATTGGAAAAAATCAAGGAGCAGAAAACCAACAATGGAAGGGGCAAGGGTAATAATAATGAACTTAACCCTTTTGGGAATTGGAACAATCAAGATAGTTTGAACACGCGACCTTCTTATCCTCTAGGATTTAACTCTAACCCACATTTAAGGAGAAGAATTTATCTTTGAAAGAAGTTGTTTTATAAATAGAGAACCAATTACAAAGCTAAGATGCAGCTATAAGGAATATAGAGAACTAATTTGGATAGATTGTGAACTCACTTAGCAGTCGACTCCAAGAAATTCTTCATAGTAAAACTAAGATTAATATTAAAGAGAATAATAGTAAGCACGTAAAGGTTGTCAAGTTGAGAAGTGGATGAGATTTGGTGGAAGTGGCCTAGAAAGATTCTTAGATAGAGAAAGAGAACATGGAACCTAAAAGATATGTGGAAGACATTTCAATGGATTTAGGAAGACCGGTCTCACATACTAGGATTAACATAGAAAAATACCACTATAATTTCTTCACGACACTAAAAACAAAAATTGGATCAACAATTCTCACGATTCTTGGAATTTTTCAAAAAACTGACCATTAACATCCCATTTATTGAGGTGCTGGAGTAGATGGTGATCCGCCCTAAGGATTATCATGAAAATGTAGTCCTAGTGATGACATCAGAAATTTGATCCGCTCGCTAGCAAATTAATTGAGTTCTTAAATTAAGTATTATTACTTTCTAGGATTTCTCAAGCAAGTATACATATCATTTCAATAATATAGGGCTCTATTGAGTTTGGATTGTCAATCTCACAAGGAAGTAAGTAACAAGTTCTTAAGGTGAAGTTCTTGTCTACTACATTAAGGCCTTAGTATGGAATACAACTTAAAATGGTTTTTCTAACAATTCTTCTAAAATAAAACACCAAGTCTAAGACTAAGCCTAACTATATCAATTAGTCTGATGAATTTCAAGATATAAAAGCTATCTTTCTCTTGTGATTATCTATGTGTTGAATATCAAGATTTGCTAATATGAATAGTGACAAATAGGAGCATATATCATGTTTACCCTCTCTATGTGTTGAATATCAAGATTTGCTAATATGACTAGTGACAAATAGGAGCATATATCATGTTTACCCTCTTCCAAGTGAGAAAAGAAATTTAAATTAACTTGTTAAGTTTTTCTGCCTATTATCCTAAAAACCTCCATGTTTACCCATCAAAACCTATCTCCCTATCTATTTGCATTGCCTTATGGACTACTTTTCCTTCACCCACTAGTTCAATGTTATCTCCCTAGTTGTTTATGCCATAGCTCATCCTTTATAACAAATTTTAATAATTTATTTGGCCAGTGCAAAAAGTAAATGAAGCATAGAAGAAAAGATTATCAAATTAGTATTAAAATCCAATTCTAAAGCATTCAACACATCCTATAATTCCTACCTATTCATCATAAGAGAAAACTAAAGGAAACCTATTCATAAGTCATGAATATTACAATGGAATTCACCATCATTTAACTAAACAAAAACACTAAATATGCATTTACAACAAGTCCAAGACAAATGAAGCAAAATACTTAAGCTTTTCTCATTTGAAAATATTTGAAAAGATACTCAAACAATGAATCCAAATCCTCTCCTAGATCTCTTTAAAACTCCTTGCCTTCTCTCCCCTTCTCCTTATCTTTCAAGATTCTTCATCTCTTCTCAAGGAGTCACCTCAAACTACTTAAAAATACCACATAACTCCCCAACTTGAGGTGGAGAAACTGAAAAAAGATGGCCACCCCTTGGAGCCCAGAAGTTGGTGCTTAGGTATCAGGATGTTGTGCTAGTTCGGGCGCCTAGGCCCTAATAAGCTGGCACTAAGGAACTTTGATGGAACGCCTTGGTGCTTAGAGTCTGGCGTCTAAGCGCCGGGAATGTTGGTTCTATTATGCTCCATTCAACTCCTTTTGCCTCCTTTTCAAGTCCGTTTCTCTCCATGAGTCCTACCTGTCATACCTATAAGAAAAACACAAGAATACACTTCTTTAAGGTGAAGTTTCATCCAAAAATAAATGTAAAGGACAAATGAAATTTACATGTTGAAAGACAAGCCAAAATTTCCCAAACTTAAATATTACTTGTCTTCAAGTAACACTACAACTTTAAAAACTAATTATGTTGATTTGAAGTAGTGGATTAATTCAAGATTTCCTATAATTTTGTCGTAGAAATGTCATAGTGCAACATAGGAGAAAATACAGTGAATCAAGATAATACTAGAGTAGAAGCATATTTAGTATTTAACTTGGGGATCCTAATTTTTTATCTATTTCAAAAATAATTGTAATTTATCAAAATTAGGATTTCTAGAATATATAAAATCAGACTTTAAGTACTCAATTAGTAAAAATTTTGCTAATACTTTTTGGAATAAAAACAAGCTAAGTACTATATCTAAGTCTTTTTCTTTAAGAAGATTCAAGTGAAAATTTTTTTTTGTTTAGGCTTCTCCTCAAGCATCTCTTGATATTTTATATATTTTTCTTTCTTTTTTCTTTTCCCTCTTTTTTTCAAGATCTTTTTAATTCTTGACACCTTTATGCGAGGATTAGTATACCTGAATAAACCTTCAATAGTTTTGAATTTCAATATCCTCCTCCTAAAATTAAAAACTCATCACTTTCCTCCACTTAAAAGTTGTAAGTTTTAGTTTAAAAATCAAATTTAATAGAGTCTAATTTTTTTTAAAGTGTAAATCTAAGAATCCTAGTTTTTCAATAGTACAATTCCTTTCCTAATATAAATAATAAAATTATATTCCTATTATCTCATACTAAACACCTTAACTCTAGCATAGTTTGTTTCAACAATATTTTCAACTAAGCCCTCTACAACATCCCTAAAATTAAACTTATAGTACTCTAAAGGTAACACCTCATACCACATGTTATTTTAAAATAATATCAATTTTATATGTAATCTTGTGTGGATAAATAAAGTTTAGATTCTTTGAAGATTTTTTTCCCGCCAAATTTGATTATTAATATGTATAGCAATCATAACAAAAATAAAAAAAAGAAGAAAATAGAACTGAATTACTGTCTACCACATTAGCCTATCTTGAAAAATATACAAGTATAAATAGAAAAGCCAAATATATAGCAGTAAGTGAATCTCAGTTCAACAAGTTTAACATGAAATCTATATCAAAGAAAAAAAAACTATATTACAATAGAAAAGTCCACATTTAATTCAGAGTAATAAGAAATACCAATCCAAGACATTTATAACATTAGCATCAAAAGAAAATGCCCAGTACAATAGAATAAAAAATAAATACTTTATTAAAACAACAATAAGGAAAAAAAAATTCATCAGTAGATCACATCAAAATAAAAATAAAGATCTAATCTGCCTCCTCATCCTCATTCTTCATCATCATCAGCATCTGCAACAGCTTCCTCCTCAGAATCCTCCTCTTCATCAATAGATCACATCAAAATAAAAATAAAGATCTAATTTGCCTCCTCATCCTCATTCTTCATCATCATTAGCATCTGCAACAGCTTCCTCCTCAGAATCCTCCTCCATTGCTTTGCTCTTATCATATAATTGGTATGGAGGATATGCAAGAAATTAAACTGTTTTATAACCCCTAATGCACTGATTTTCCTATAAATCTTGAGCTACGAAACACGGAATAGGGCTTGATGATCAAATCTTTTTTTTATTATACTGATCTAAATGTGATAAATGCTCATTAAATCAGCAAACCTCACCTTGTAGAATTTCAAGATTATCCCTTACTTTTTCTAAATGTTGCGGAAATGTTTCTTTTTTGGAAGAAGAGTGTATTGGAAAAGAATTAGAAGATCTGGACTACCCAATATCTAAACTCTTGCTAACAGCAGCATGACATTTATATAAATCAAATTTTGATGTAGAAATTGGTTTTAATGAATGAATAATCTCTTCCCCACTCTGAATCATAACTCTAATACTCTGACATAAGGAAGTGATAATGGATGGATGTCCCAAACTTTGGGTCATTCCTCCTTTAACATCGTTTGGTGTAGTAGAATATATGATAGCCTACATGGATGGATAAATCCTTTTGAATGCAATAGTTCAAATAAGCCCATTCCTTAGATACATCACTAACATTGATAGAAGGCAATAGTTTAGTAGAAATAAATAAATGCTAAGATTTTGATATCCCATTTAATTTTGAAGTAGAAAATTTAATTTTAACCCCATCAGTAACTTTCCACTCACCTTTTCCATCAGTTAAGAAATTTATCACTTCATTTAATATAGTTTGAGTTAGCTATGAATCAGCATAAGATCAATAGATGATAATATAAGAAAATAATAATGCATTGATGCAATGAGAAGACGTATTCATACACATTCCTATCAAGTAAATAACATTGGCATGAGCTTCAGACAGATTAGCATAGAATTATCTTACCACTTGTACCAATGCTGTTGAAGTAATTTAACAGAGTTTGTCCCATTTCTTACTTTTGATTATTCTATCTATCTCTTCTCTAGGATTAAAAATCTTCTTTCACCAATAGCTTTCTTAGTTACTACAAAATCACCCTATCTCTCCTTAACTTTAGCATTAACAAACTTATACTTATCTAAATAAACTTTACTCATTCTCTTTTTAGTTTTTGGTGCCATAATAAGGGTGAGAAATACAAATCAAGATAAGGTAATTCCAAATGTATGATGCAAATGCACTCACAATGCAAGTTAAATGCTTTAATCAACTCTCTTTCAAAGATCTTCTCCACTACTAATTACCCAAAAAATCCAAAATTTTCCAAGATGAATAAAAAAATGCAAGGCTAAAGTGATAAAATTTACCTTGTGAAGATGAATTTGACTCTTCAAAACCTAAAGTTGAAGTTCAAAACAAGGAGAAAAGAATTTGATAAGGGTTTCCCTATATCACAGAAGAGGAGTTAGGGAAAAATTTGTGCAAAAATGAACTACACTTAGAGTTGTCGGGCTGATTTATACGTAGTTGATGGTATAGTGCCTAGAGATTATGATATGAATCCAAGGCATTCGGGTGTAGCGTTTTGATGTCAGGTTATTTGCTACTAGGCACTTGTTCACATCCTGACATTTTAATGTCAGGTATCCCTAGGCCTTGGTGAACAATCTGATTTTGGTTTTGGTCATTTAAAATGAATATTTTAGTCCTCTTTGAAGTCCTATAACACTCTTGCAACACATACACAAACACCATAGATGAATGAGGTCAATTCTTCCTCCTACCCACCACATCTCACTACCTTACTTCCAATTTATAATAGAATCTCTATACTGAAATATTGGATGCCTTCCACTAATTTGGTATGGTTAACCAATGAAAAAGTTTATCCCTATTATATTGGCTCATGTGTTGTTGATTCCAACATTCTATATAGATAGATGTAAAATGGGATGTATGTGATTATATGATTAATTTTCTTAATAGTTATTCTTAATTTGCAACAGCGCCAAAAACTTGATCCAAAGTAAAGGCTAGGTAAATTTTTCACTATGAAGAAAATAAGAATGCAATTATAATATTTCAATTTGAGATGCTACACAAGTATACATATCATTATCAATTAATATAGAACTTTCTGATTAAGTCTTAAATTTGACCCACAGGGAGGATTGAATTTAAATAACAAAATACTTAGCAATATATATTCTTACTCAAACTTAAGATGTTATAATAGAAATAAAAGTTTGATTCTTTTTATGATTTTTGATAATTGAAAACAAAGTGAGCAACTAATTAACTTAATTAAAATACTTGCAAGATGAAGGCAATATAGGTAAAATAACTTTTTCCTTATTATGAATCAGTGATAAATTTAGAAATTTAGTTGTGGAAGTATGCTAAATGTGTTGAGCCAAATAGAAGCAATAATATTCCTTACCCTTACTAGAGATGCTATAAAGAACATTGGCTAATTAGTAAACTTGAGGATCGCCTAGGCAAGGAAGATACTAGCTCTCACACTTGAGTTCTCTCTTCTCCCTCCACCTGGGGGCTAACATCTTGTATCAAAACCTAAAACTATAAATCAAATCAGGGGCTTTAGCTTGTCACCCTAAACTCTTGTAGTTCTACACCCTGGAAAATATTTCTCCCTATGTATTTGTAGTCAACCCCATGAACTACATTCTCATGAAATCAATATGGCATTCTAACAATCTGTTGACTGAGACAAAACCATCTCAGATCTTACATGGCATTCTAACAATCTGTTGACTGAGACAATACCATCTCAGATCTTACATGATCTCACAATGGGTTTTAACATCTTAATTGGCAAAATCAAGAAGTAAATGCAGTTCATGGTCTTGAATCATCATAACTTCGTCTAGCATTAAAGACTAATACTTCACACAACTTCCTTTAAACATTTAATCACTTATAGTTTTTGGAAAAAAAGATAAAGAAAAATACTCAGAATTCATGGAGAAAACACAACCACACATGAGTTTAAAATAGAAATAGAGCATAAAAATAAGAATAGAAATAGAGCATAAAAACAAGAAATCAAAATTAAAAACCAAGTGTAGTCACAAAAATAAACACTTATCTCAAATTCTCTCCATCAAATGTCTTGAAGTTCCTTCAAATTCTCTTCCTTCTCTCATAATACAAACTAATACTCAAAATAAAATAAAGGTGGCCACCGGCGGGGGGCCGGCGGCGGTGGTGGTAAACTTTGGTGGATGGTTGTTGGCCCATTTTCTTGGAAAATCTAAGTTTTTTTTATAAAAATCCAAGGGGTGCCTTAGTATCTCTTCAAAATGGTGTCTTCTTTCAATGAATCTTCTAGTAGTTGCCTCCTCATAAGCCAATTGAATGAAATTTTGTGTCCATGGGCTATTTCCCATGTTTTCATCAAGGGTTGCTTCAAACACCTCATAAGACAATTAACATAATTACTACCACTAAAACCATCTAACAACACTCAAATACAAATACATCATAGATGGTGTACTAAACAAAACACAACATAACAAAAGCTAGCAGTCTCAATACTCTCAAATGAACTCAACAAAAAAGTGCAGAATACATGCACCATCCACAGTTCATAATATCACATAAACAGAAAACTACATAAAACAGAAAACATAACTACAAAGCCAGCTATGCATCATGCTCCTCATCTCTATCATCGCTACGCCAAGCAGCTATAGGCTCATACAGTGGATATTTAGGATAATGAGGAAATACTACATCTCAGTTACCTCTATTAAGATTTATTCCTCCTCATGATCACTTCTTCTTCTCATATACCCATCCATATGCTTTACAAAATGCTCTAAGTTTAATACCTTATCCTAATACCTTATCCATAGTGTGATTGGAATTATCTAAAATCCTTTGTAATAACTCAATTTGAGACTCAGAACCAGAAGTCTGACCCCATGATGTAGAAGCATGTGCAATAGAGGCAGCAGAACTACTAGAGAATCCACCCTTCCAACCAAAAATAGAATGATGTGAATAGTCTTCACATTCATACTAGTAATAGTCTTCAATGGTTGTAAGATCTTCTCCCAGCTATCGTATTCCAATATCAATAGGCTTGAACTGCTGAATACAGTAGTTCAAAGTTTCTCTCATGAGTCACTTCACTCAAATGATTTATAGCTAGCAGACGAGAAGAAATAAAATAATTTCATGCCTTTACATTAGCATCTAACTTCAAGGCAGAAAAAATTACTCTACTTTCATTTGTAATCTTCCATAATCCTCTCCCAATAGTTAAAGATGATATAATCTTGTCTAGCTCCTCTTCAGTATGACTATAGTTTGTATAAAAACGCAAAGTACTTAGAGGCAAATGTTAAAACTGATTAATTACCTCAGGAGAAAATGGTATTGTTTTCCCCCTCACTATGACTCCTTCATCAGCATCCAAGAGATTAATATAGAATTCTCGTACAATGGAAATCACGGAGATAGCAGAAAAATAATAGAACCGCTCCCACCGGCAGCCAACAATCAACTCATCAACGGCTTCTCCTGGACTTTTAAAACATTGCTCTGCATTCAGTTTTCTTGTATGTAGTGCATCACTATACCTGTTCTGAGCTCTCGAACTAACAAATTTACTCGAATCAAATAGATCTTTCCCCTTACTTTTTTTCATTCTCGGTGTCATTTTTTAAAAATTTGTTTAAAATTCAAAATAAATTCCACATTCAGCTCAAAATCACTAAAATCAGCTTCCAGAAGCTTAAACTAACAATTTTTTGCATTTTCCATCAATTTTTCCAAAATTTTCACCATGAATAGTGATTTTCGGGTAGCTCATGAATTTTCTCAAAATACATGGTGAAAATAAAAATTTTTTGCATAGAGGTGAAGCTTTTACCTCAAGGATACCAAAGATAGCAATTTTTACTTCAAATCCCCAAGAAATCTTCAACCTAACTTAGAAATTGTGAATGTCCCGAGCAAGAAGATAAAGTGAGGTGCAAAAATGGTGTTGAGGAAGAAGGCAAGCGAAGAAGAGAAAATGGAGTTTTTTTGGACCAAAAATTCACTTAAAACCATTCACGAATCGGCGCGTAAGCGCAAAGGGTTCAGCACTTAGGCATCAACCTGTCTGTTTAGGTAGCGCATAAGCGCGGGTTTTGGCGCTTAGGTGCCAGTGCTCAAATTTTATTTTTTTTCCATTTAAGTGAAATGCACTCCTATCCTAAGTCAACCAACCATCTATGGTCTCAAAACACTGTATATATTATTTTCTTCCTCTTATTTCTTCTCTTACCCAAGTATGACCAATCTTGGCTAATTCGATTCAACACTAAATAACACAAAATTTTACACAAACAAAACACTTATATTAATTCACAAATGATTACAAACACTTTCAAATATATAAATTCTCAATCCAAATAATCTCGAATGAGAAAATTCCTAAGACAAAAGACTAGATCTTAATAACATAAAACACACATTAATATACTTAACATAAACAAATACTACACACATAAACAAAAAATCACAAAAATTAATTCCACTCTCTAGTTGATGGAACAAATTCTGGCCTATCGTTACTATCTCCTTCAGCTTTTGTTATGTATATCTAAAAGAATGGATGATGATTAATAAATTTGGTTTAATCTTCTTCAATCCACTTGTTCTTCAGATACATTCTTCAGATACATAGCCTTATTTGCTTCTTCTATAAAACTGGTATGGCTAAATTGTATCTTTAGTTGTCATCCCAAATGATCCATATGTGCATTAACTTCCAACACTTTTGCTTCAATTGAAGCCATGTTATCCTCAATCCTCGTGATTTTTTCCATTATTCCTTCAATACTAACATCTAGGAAACCGTTATACATCTCTTGCGCACTCTGAATAATAAACTTTTTTCTCATTCCTTCCTCCTTCTTCATCAAAACACTCTCCCAAGAAGACATTTTTCAAAACTTCTCTTATTTTCACTTAGAATTTAAGGGGTTAAATGAATGTGTGGTGAGATTCCTACTCATACCCCGCTATTTATAGGCTATAAACCTCTCCCATAACTCCTAGGCACGTCTTAGAATTGCTCTTACATCTTCAAGCCAACCAATCATGGTTAGAACTTCTAGAAACCAAATTCGCATATGTTTTTTCAACTTTCGTGCTTAAGCGTTGGACTTTGGCACTTAAGTGCTAGTGCTCAATTTAGCACAAGTCAACTTAACGTCCAAACATTTGTTCTAACATGTCAAGCATCTTTTATGGTCTTAGAATAATGACTGAGTCATTATATGGTAAAAATACTACCAGAATTTTCTAACTCACACACACCAACATATTAATAAAAAATAAACACATAGATTACTATGGGGTGCCTCCCATAGAGCGTTTGGTTTAACTGTGTCAGCCCAACATAACTAGTTGCTCTTACATCTTCAAGCCAACCAATCATGGTTAGAACTTCTAGAAACCAAATTCGCATATGTTTTTTCAACTTTCGTGCTTAAGCGTTGGACTTTGGCACTTAAGTGCTAGTGCTCAATTTAGCACAAGTCAACTTAACGTCCAAACATTTGTTCTAACATGTCAAGCATCTTTTATGGTCTTAGAATAATGACTGAGTCATTATATGGTAAAAATACTACCAGAATTTTCTAACTCACACACACCAACATATTAATAAAAAATAAACACATAGATTACTATGGGGTGCCTCCCATAGAGCGTTTGGTTTAACTGTGTCAGCCCAACATAACTAGTGTTTATTCTAGTTGAACCAACATCAGAAAATCATTTAATTTAAGTTGGTCACCTAAAAAGTAGGATTTCAGCCCGTGACCATTCAATTTGAATATTTTACCAGTTTTAGGATCTTTAATATCCGCAACTCCATAGGGACAAACTTTCATCACAACAAATGGGCCCATTCACCTGGACTTAAGTTTGCCTGGGAATAATCTTAACCTTGCATTATAAAGTAAAACTTGTTGCCCTGGCTGAAAGTTTTTAGTTAGAATCCTCCGATTGTGCCACATCTTCATATTTTCTTTATAAATCTTAGCACTTTCATAAGACTCATTCCTTATCTCTTCAAACTCATTTAATTGCAATAATCTCTTCTCACAAACATCTTTCAAATTGTAATTAAATTCCTTAATTGTCCAATATGCTTTATGCTCAAGTTCAACTGGTAAGTGACACGCTTTCCCAAATATTAGCCTGTATGGGGACTTCTTATAAGAGTTTTGTATGCAGTCCTATAAGCCCACAAAGCATAGTCAAGTTTAGCTGACCAATCCATTTTAGTTAGATTAATAGATTTTTCTAATATTCTTTTAATTTTGTAATTGGAAAATTTAGCCAAACCACTTGTCTGAGGATGATAAACAGTAGCAATTCTATGGTTAATATGTTATTTCTTTAATAATTTTCCATTATTGCATTTCTGAAATGACTACCCCCATCGGTTATGATTACTCTCAGCATCCCAAATCTACAAAATATATTCATTCTTAAAAACTTTGCAACACTTTGAGCATCACATTGAGGGAAAGGAACAACTTTTATCCATTTAGATACATAATCTACTGCTAACAATATATATAAATTTCTGAAAGATGGTATAAATGGTCCCATGAAATCTAATTCCCAAACATCAAATATCTCAACTTCTAACACATAATTGAGGGGCATCTCATTCCTCCTAGAAATATTTCCTACTCGTTGACATCGATCACAAGTTTTGATATAAACATTAACATCTCTAAATATTATAAGCCAATAAAATCCAGATTGTAAAATTTTGTATGTTGTTTTATCAACACTAAAATGTCTCCCAAAATTAGAATTATGAAATTTTTGGATAATTTCATAAGTTTCTTCTAAAGGCACACATATTCAAATAATAATATCCTTTTCTTATTTATATAAAAACGGTTCATCCCAAAAAATAAGTCTTAGCTTCATATACAAGTTTTCTCTTTTGTTGGTATGTCATTTCATAGGGTATAATATCACTAACAAAGAAGTTCACAATATCGGCATAGCATGAAACATGCCACTAATTAACATTGAACAATTTTTCATCTCGAAAATGCCTGTAATTTCTTTTTGAAACTAGAGTGGTTTTTCTAATTCAAGCCTGGACAAATATTCATCAATTTGATTCTCAGCTCCCTTCCTATCTACTATTTCAAAGTCAAATTCTTGCAATAGAAGAACCATCTTATCAATCTTGGTTTTGCATCCTCCTTTTTCATTGAATATTTATTAGCAGAAGGATTTGTATGCACTATACATTTAGTTTCAATTAAATATGATCTAAATTTATTGAAAGTATATACTACTGGTAATCACTCTTTCTCAGTTTTGGTATAATTAATTTGAGCTTCATTAAAAGTTCTACTAGCATAGTAGATAACTTTGAAAATTTTATCATGCTTTTGTCCTAAAACAGCTCCAATAGCATAATCACTAGCTTCGTACATTAATTCAAAAGGTTTTTCCCAATTTGGTGAAACAATAATTGGTGTAGTGACTAATTTTTCTTTCAATAATTCAAAATCTTTTAGGCATTCTTCATCAAAATTAAAAAATTACATCTTTTTTAAGTAAATGGCATAGAGGCTACATAATTTTTGAAAAATCTTTTAGGCAATCTTCATCAAAAGCTTTTAGGCTTTGTAAGCTTTTGTCTTTAACATATTGCCTGCAGAATCCAGCATGTCCTAAAAAACTCCTAATCTCCTTTACACTTATTGGGTAAGGTAAATTAGCAATCACTTGAATTTTTGCAGGGTATACTTCCATACCATTTTCTAAAATTTGATGTCCCAAAGCTATTCCTCCTGCTACCATAAATTGGCATTTTTTCCTAATTAAGAACTAAATTTGTTTCTTCATGGCACTTAAGAACTTTTGATAAATGTTCTAAACATAAGTCAAATGAAATTCCAAACACTAAAAAATCCTCCATAAGAATTTTAATTCCTTTTTCAATTAAATCATATGAAATAACCATCATAAAACTTTAAAATGTAGAAGGTGAGTTACATAAACTAAAAAGCATTCTCTTAAAAACAAATGTACCATAAGGACTAGTAAAAGTTGTTTTCTCTTGATCCTTAGGAGCTATTTGTATTTGGTGATAATCAATATATCCATCTAGAAAATAAAAGTATTTATGCTTAGCTAGTCTATCTAGCATTTGATCTGGAAAGGGTAGTGGAAAATAATCTTTCCTTGTTGTGAGGTCTAATTTTCTATAATCAATGCATATTTGTCATCCTGTGACTTGTTTTGTTGGTATTAACTCATTATGTTCATTCAAAGTCATAGTCACTCCTCCTTTCATAGGAACATAGTAAATTTGACTAACCTAAGCAGTATCTGAAATAGGGTAGATAATTCCAGCATCTAACGGCTTTAAAATTTTCTTCTTTACAACTTCTTTCTTAATAGGATTCAATCTCCTTTGAGGATTAGCACTGGGTTTGCAATTCTCTTCCACATGAATTTTATGCATACAAATTGAAGGAGTGATTCCTTTTATATCAGCAATTGTCCATCAAAAGGCTTTCTTATAACTTTTTAAAATCTTCATCTAACCCTCTTCTTCTTCTGTAGTTAACTTTGAGGAAATTATAATGGCTAATGTTGAGGAATCACCTAAAAAGGCATACTTGAAATGTTCAGGAAGCAACTTAAACTCAAGTTCAGGAGGTTTTTCAATTGATGGAAAAAAAGACGAATCTTTCCCTCAAAACATTCTCGAACATAATTTGAATCTTCCTTATGTAAATCCTTATATTGATCTAGTTCAACTTCTTGCTCGTGTTCCAACTCTTTAATCTCATATTTCTCTTTATAATTTATTTTGAAATGACATTCACTTAAATATCTTATAGTATCAATTTGATATCATTCATCATCTTAATCTTTTGCAGGATACTTCATTAATTTTGAAATATTAAATGTAACTGTTTAATCATTACCGGGCATAGTTAATTCTCCTTCTACACATCTATCATTGGTCTTCCTGTGGCTGGGAAAGGTCTCCCCAAAATGATAGGTATCTCTTTATCTTCCTCCATATCCAGCATAATGAAATCAATAGGAAAGATAAATTGATCCACTTTTACTAAGACATCTTCTATAACTCCTTTATGATATGTTATTGATTTATCTGCTACTTGCAGAGTTATAGTAATCGGGGTTGTTTCTCCTAATTCCAATCTGTTAAATATTGATAATGACATAAGGTTGATGCTTGCTCCTAAATCACATAAAGCTTTCCCATAAAATGTGTCTCTTATTGCATGGGGAAATGTGAGGGTAAAGCTACCGTGATCTTTAAGCTTTTTAGGAAGTTTTTTTTTGAATTATTACACTGCACTCCTCACTAAGTGCAATAGTCTCATTATCTTCAAACTTCATTTTTCTGTTAATAATATCCTTCATAAACTTCACATATCTTGGCATTTATTCTAAGGCTTCAAAAAATAGAATATTAATTGTAATTCCATGTGGGAGGAGATTTCTTAAAAAATTACAGAAATTTTGAACATTGCTTATACAACCTTTGTCATTGAAGCCTATGAGGAAATGAAGATGGTAGTTTTTCCAAATCAATTTTAAGTGGAGAAATAGGTCTTTCTAAACCTTTTGGAGCTTCCTCTTTTGGTTCTTCAATCTCATCTCTCTCCACTTCAGTTTCCTTTCAAACTCTACCTTCCAATTCTCTTCAACTTCTAAGTTGAACAACTTTTACTTGCTCTTTATTCTGGTCTTTCAGATTTATTCCTGTATTACTAGGAATTATTTCTTGAAATCTATTACTTAATGAATTTCCTATTTATCCTTGTTAATTCTCAATATTTCTAATTGTAGCTCCTTTACTTTGTAACTGATTTCCCACTTGTAACACCACTTCTTCTATAGACAACTTTTTCTCCTTAAATTGTGGATTACTATTGAAACCTGGAGGATAAGTAGGTCTATAATTATTATTCCCTTGGTTGTTCCAGTTTCCCAGTGGGTGGGTTTACTTGATTGTTCCCCCATTGCTGATTATTACCACATGTATTATTATTCCAATTGAAGTTGGGATGCTTCTTCCAATCTGGGTTATAATAATTTGAATATTGGTTATGTTTCTTGTTATTTATGGCACTCAAAGTTTCTAATGATACTTGAGAATCTACCATTTGGCCTAATGAATTCTCTTCAATCATAAGAATTGGTTGAGAAAAACTCATTCCAAATTGGTCTAACTTCCTTGAAATTATAGTAACTTGATTTGCTAACATGGCAAAAGTATCAGTTTCATGAATGTTTGCTACTTTCTTAAGATTTACCAAAGGCCATTGAAAATTAATGGTAGCCATCTCTTCTATTAAAACATAAGCATCATTAAATGGTTTTGACATCAAAGAACCACCAACAACGAATAATTGATCTAAGAGATGTAGCTAATCCATTGTAAATTATTAACCAATCTGGTATAGCATGGTGTGGACACTTTCTTAAGGGTTCTTTAAATCTTTCCCATGTTTCATAAATAGATTCCCCTTCAGACTGATAAAAATATGTAATATCATTTCTAAGCTTCGTAGTCTTTGATGGTGGAAAATGTTTAGCAAGGAATTTATGTGCTATATTACTCCAAGATCTGATAGCTCCAGGTAATAATGAATCTAATCATATCTTAGCCTTATCCCTTAGTGAGAAAGGAAATAATTTAAGTCTTATAGCATCCTCTGATACACACCATATTTAAATGTAGCACACAATTCTATAAAATTGGCAAGATGTAAATTTGGATCTTCAGTTGGTGCTACCCCAAACTGATTATTTGATGATTATTTGATATTTGATATCATTTAGATAATAGCACGTTTATGCTCAAATTAATTAGCCACATAGTAGGTTTTAGAAAACTACAATGAAGTTCATCCACCGTAGGGTTCACATAATCTCTTAAAGGACTAAATTTTTACTAAAATTTTTAACATTTTTATTATTTTGATTTTCAATTTCTTGAAATTTTTCAATATATTTTAATTTTTTAATTTTTCTAATAGTTCTCTCTATTTCAAAATTGTAAGGCACAAGTCCTGTGGAACTTGCACTACACATACATTACTATAAATTACAATAAAATAAAACAAAATAAATGGAAAAAAAAACACACTAACAAAAACCTTATTTAAAAATAATACTACAATATTCCTAAAATAATTCTTAAAGTTTAAATAAGACTTACTAAAATTTTTACTATACAAAAATTTCTTCTTTTGAAAATATTTTTGCAAATTACTATTATATTTCTCCTCCTGTCCGACAATGACGCCAAAAACTTGATCTCGATATTCTATATAGATAGAAGTAAAATGCAATCTATGTGATTATATGATTAATTTCTTTAACAGTTATTTTGCCAAAAGCTTGATCCAAAGCAAAGAGTAGGTAAAATTTTCACTATGAATCAAATAAGAATGCAGTTATAATATTTCAAGATGGGATACTATGCAAGCATATGTATCGTTATCAAGTAATATAGAACTTTTTGATTAGGTCTCAAATATTGAACCCACAATGAGGATTTGATTTAAATAACAAAATACATATCAATATATATTCTTACTCAAACTTAAGATGCTATAATAGAATAAAAAGTTTGATTCTTTTTATGATTTTTGTTAATTGAAAATAAAGTAAGCAACGAATTAGCTTAACTAAAATACTTGCAAGATGAAGGCAATATAAGTAAAATATTTTTTTCTTTATTTTGAATTAGTGATAAATATAGAAATTTAGTTGTGGAAGTATGTTAAATGTGTTGTGCCAAATAGGAGCAATAATATTCTTTACCCTTACTAGAGATGTTATAAAGAACATTGGCTAATCTATAGTTTTAATAGTCTTGAAGGCCGGCTAGGTACTTTAGAGTTCCCCTTCTCTCTCCACTTGAGGACTAACAACTCATATCAAAGCCTAAAACTATAAATCAAATTGGAGGCTTTAGTCTGTCACTCTAAAATCCTCTAATTCTACACTATTGAAAATACATTTCCCTATATATTTGCACTCAACCCCATGAACTACATTCTTATTCATGAAATCAATATGTGATTCTAACTATTTGTTGACTAAGACAATACCATCTCAGATCTTACATGTTCTCACAACATATTTTAACATCTTAATTGGCCAAATCAAGAAGTAAATGAAGTGCAAGGTTTTGAATCATCACAACTTCTTCCAACATTGAAGTATAATACTTCACACATCTTTTTTTAAAAATTTAATAACTACCCAGAATTCATGGAGAAAACACAACCGCACATGAGTTTAAAAGTAGAAATCAAGCAAAAAAAACAAGAAATCTAAATTTAAAATGAAGTGTAGTCACAAAGATAAACGCTTATCTCAAATTCTCTCCACCAAATGTCCTGAAGTTCCTTTAAATTTTCTAAATAAAATAAAATAAAATAAAGGTGGTCGGCGGAGGTCGCGGTGATGGGCGGCGGTCGCGGCGATGGGTGGTGGTGGTGGTGGCGGTGGTAGTAAGCTTTGGTTGATGGTTGGTGGCCCTTTTTTTTGGAAAATATAAGTCTTTTCTCATTAAACTTCAAGGGGTGTCTTGGTGTCTCTTCAAAAGGTATCTCCATTTAATGAATCTTCTAGAAGTTGCCTCCTCATTCTTTTCTCATTAAACTCCAAGGGGTATCTTGGTGTCTCTTCAAAAGGTATCTTCATTTAATGAATCTTCTAGAAGTTGCCTCCTCGGAAGCTAATTGAATAAATTTTTGTGTCCATGGGCTATTTTCCATGTTTTCATCAAGGGTTTCTTCAAACACCTTTTCAAAATTCTGCTCCAATTAAATATTTCTTCAAGTAACTAACTTTGGTGCTTAAGCGCGAGCTACTTTTCGCTTAGGCGCCCCAGTTCATTTTTGCTCTTAATTTGACCTTTTTTTTACTCCTTTTAGTGTTTTCATTTATTTGATTTTACCTACAAGAAAAATACACAAATAAATTTTATCAAAGCACAATATCTAAAAAATAGGTATAAAATTGTATATAAAAACACTATATATTTTAGGTGTATTAGTTGTCAATATCAGACATTACCTCATCCCCTAATGTGACCACTTCTAGTTGAACATAGATAGTGTAAGTTCATCCTCATGTTACTCATCAAGTAGGTTCATGACCCTGCTTAATGAAAATAAGGTTAGATAAAGAAAGCAATAGAATTGATGTGGACTTGTCCAATGTCCAAACTCAACATGTTACTTGTAATACTCAAATCTGATTGAGAACTAAGTTATAGTGGACTCATCAATAGCCTTCTACAAAAGAGAATAAACCAGCCTAGTCATGACTAGAAGTTAAGGAATCAACTCCCTCATGAAACACCAACATCAAAACCATTCACCCTCACCTCTAAACATCCAAAATCAATACCAATCATATCAAATCTCATTGAACCTGAAGTTAACAAATATACTCACAAACAAACATGAACACAACACACTAACACAAATAAGCATGGGGTGCCTCCCACTAAGCACTTGGTTGAACCTCTTCAGCCCAATGAATCTAAGTGGTATTCATGTTTTAGTTGCTCACATTTGTTCTCTTTAGGGTTTATCTCAGTGAATCTAGGAAGAATTCATCCAGGAAAACTGCTAATTGTAGAATTAATCATTCCCAACTAGTTTTCTATATTCCTAATTGCTATCCCATGGCTATGCTGCTAACATTCCATTTAAGGAACAACACCTTCTAACGATGAACTCTTCTCCTTAAATCGTAGGTTAGTTAAATCCAGGAGGATAAGATGCTCTATAATTATTAATACCCTGGTTATTTCAATTTTCTAAAGGATTTGCTTGCTTATTTCACTGTTGTTGGTTTCCACCAGTAGAATCATTATTCTAGTTAAAATCAGGATAATTCTTCCAACTTGCGTTATAAAAATTGGAATAAGGGTTGTTCGGTCTGTTGTTAATTGCATTTTAGGTCTTAAATGATGAAGTTCTAGAATAAACCATTTGTCCAAAAAAATTTTGTCAAGTAGTGGAGGTAATTGAGGTTGGTTCATTCTAAGTTAACTTAGTTTGCTAGACATTGCTACAACCAAAGAAGCAAGAACTGAAAATACATCCGTATCATGCACAATGACTACCTTTCTAGGATTTACCCTTTCACCAAGCCATTGGAAAGTATTTGTAGCCATCTCTTTAATTAAAGGGTAAGCTTCATCAAATGGCTTAGACTTAGTGAACCACTAGCGGTGGCATCAATGATAGATCTAAGGGAATGATTCACATTAAAATTACTTATTTTATATGCACATTTTATACCCATTTTTGAGGATATTATGTTTTAATAAAATTTATTTTGTATATTTTTGGTTACAGGTTAAAGAAAAAGAATTTAAGAGCAAAAAGGAGAGAAAATACATCAAAAACCATAGAAAATTGCCAAAATCAGCCAAACTGGCGCCTAGGCGCCATATAAAGGTTGCGGCTGGCGCCTAGGCGCGATATTTTTGGCGCCTAAGTGCCAGAGTTGGTTTCTAGAAGATTCGTTGAACGAGACCAAATTTTGAAGAGATGTCTGAAACAACCCTCAGTGATTTTTGAAGTTCTATAAATAGGGATTAATTCTAAACATAAAAGGAGAGTTTTAGAGTCGTTTTGAGAAGGTGAGGCACCCATATAGAGTGGGCGGCCACCTTAGTGAGGTTTTGTGAGTCTTTGTGATTTCTAGAGTTTTATGATTCTTATAAGAGTCGATTGGAGTTAGGGAAGTCAGGGAACTTCAAAGAAGTGCTTGGGGAAATATTTTAAATAAATATTTGTATTTTTCTTTTTTTAAATATTGTACTTTGGATTTGAGTTTTACAAATATGTTTTGGCTTTTTATCCCATGCTTGAGTTGCAATAATCCTTTCTCACAAGCATCTTTAGATTAAAATTAAATTCCTTAATAGCCTAAATTGCTTTATGCTCTAATTCTACTGGTAAGTGGCATGTTTCTCCAAATATTAATCTGTATGGGGACATTCCTATAAGAGTCTTATAAGTAGTTTTATATGCCCACAATGCAGTATCTAGTCTAGCAGACCAATCCAATTTATAAAGATTTACATCATTTTCTAAAATACGTTTAATTTCATGATTTGATATCTCTGCTAGACCGCTAGTCTAAGGATGATAAGCAGTAGAGAATCTATGCATAATATCATATTTCTTAATTAATTTTTTGATTCTCTTATCCCTAAAATGAGATCCTCCATCAGTAAAAATTACTTTTGGCATTCCATATATTGTAAAAATATTTTTAAATAAAAATTTAGAAACACTCCGAGCATCACATCTGGTACCACAATAACTTCAATCCATTTGGACATATAATCAAAAACAAGTAATATATATAAGTTTCTAAATGAAGGCATAAATGGTCCCATAAAATCTAATTCCCATACATAAAAAATTTCAACTTCCAATATGTAATTTAGAGACATTTCATTTCTTCTAGAAATATTTCCTACTCGTTGACATCTATCGCACATTATAATATATTCTTTAACATCTTTAAAAATAGCAGGCCAATAAAATTTAGCTTGCAAAGTCTTAGATGCAGTTCTATTTTTTCCAAAATGTCCTCCAAATTTAGAATCATGACATATTTCAATTGTCTGTTGAGTTTCTTCATAAGGCACACGTCTTCTAATAATTAGATCTTTACATTATTTATATAAATATGGGTCATCCCAAAAATAGACTTTTGAATCATATATGATTTTTTTTTTGTGGAATTTTCAAATCAGGTGGTAAAATATCATTTACAATATAATTCACTATATCAGCATACCATGGTATATCCATTTCATCAATACTACATAACTGTTCATCAGGGAAATTTTCTAAAATTTCATTTGCAAAATTATTTAATATTCCTATTTCTATCCTATACAAATGACCTATAAAAATGATAAGCTATTTGATTATCATTTTCCTTTCTGTCAATCACAGTAAAATCAAACTCTTGCATAAAAGTATCCATCTAATTAATCTTGGTTTAACATTTTTCTTTTGCATTAAGTATTTAATAGCAGAATGATCTGTATGAACTATACATTTAGTTCTAATTAAATAAGGTCTAAATTTATCAAAGGCATAAACAATAGCTAATAACTCTCTTTCAGTAGTAGTATAATTAATTTGAGCATCATTTAGAGTCTTATATATAACTTTAACAAATTTATCGTGCATTTTTCCTAATACAACCCCAATAGCATAATAACTAGCATCACACATTATTTCAAATGGTTTCTCCCTGTTGCGAGAAATGGTCTCCCTAAAATAATAGGAATCTGTTTATCTTCATTCATATCCAATACTATAAAGTTTATAGGGAAAATAAATTTATCCACTTTTACTAGCAAATCTTCTATAATTATTTTTGGATGAGTTATTGAATAGCTTTAATTTTCTCTTTATTTTGATCTTTTGGGCTTCTCAACCCTTTAACATTAGTAGGCCGTGGTAATTTTTCTATAACTTGGATTTTTGCAGAATCAACTGTCATGCCTTTTTCAAAAGTTCAATACCTCTGTCGGCACTATTTTTGGTGTGGGGTTTGC
>NW_018165597.1:281288-282857 GCF_001263595.1 Phalaenopsis equestris | reverse complement strand
AATAATTTCAATAAATCAAATAAAAATTAGAAAAAGACTTAATTTGCTCCTTTGAGTTTTTTGACCTTAGAGAGATTTTTGAAAAATACAAAACTTAATTTTCACCTCTTAAAATATTTTATTTTTATTAAATAACCCAGAATTTAAAATAATTCTAATAAATCACAGAAAATTCAAAAAATTATGAAATTTGACCCAAAAACTTCTCTAGTCTAGGTCTACCTCCAGTAAAAATTTCAAGGGATTCTAATTTACCTTGGTTAAGTTAGGAATTTTCTTTGAAAAAATCCCATCTTTACATGAAAATAATTACATAAATTAAATTAAATTTTGAAGAAATCACATTTTCTCCTCTGATGTCTTAATTGACCTATGAATGAGGTGATGTCTTAATTAACCCATGAATGAGATGGGATAAAAATTTCAAAGTCACCTGAATTGAATTTGACAAATTATGAAGTATTAGAGCCTTTGGGGCAAATGTGTAATTTTGGAAATTTAGCCTTAATTAAAATTTAGGCTTAAATCAAGGAGGGGAATGGGTAACCTCTGATCTTAATCAATTTATTTGATGCTTGAAACACAAGGTGTTAATTGGTAGAAACCAATTTCACTTTCCTCATTAAAAGATAAGTTAATAAATTTCTAAATTAGATTTGGAAGTTTATTAAAATTAGATGATCCTGGACTTAGGGGTATAAATTTTGAAGTCAATAATTAATCAATTTAATACCCCTATCTTGATCTTCAAATAAAATCCAAATCATTAATCATGACCAGTTAAAGCTTAACCTTTTCAAGTCTAATTAAGACACTCACCTAAGGTCTTAAGGGCTTAGTGGTGACTTAGGCTAAAGTAAAAATTGATTAAAAAAAGATTAGAGAAATAAACATGATTAAATCAAACATCTTTGAAACACCACTAAGCCCAATTAGGATTAAAATTTGGCTAAGTGTTCAAATTGCACTAGTTTGCCTCTTTAAGGGTCTTCACCCACATAATTTTCAAATTAAATCACACGTGACAATTACCTCTTTCTCAGGGTTAATTGAGACATCAATGTTCACTGAGAATTAGAAGTATTCACAGGATGAACCATTAAGAAACATAATAAGTTCAAATGGACTCGAGGTATTTCACCAGTTGGTGAGAGGGAGGCATGGACCTGCTTCCCCCTCCTAACTTGTTGGACACCTCAGAGGCCTATTAAACTTAATATTCTTTGCTTAACGAAATCATCCTTAATTAAACTTTTAAGGACTCACCAAGATATGACATAGGGTTAGGAAAATTACCAAAATTTTACCTTTCTTGCTCTTCATAAACTGCTTTAACATGCATTTTAAGTTTCAGGTGGTGGAACGAGAAGACTCGCCATGTACACTTTTACAGTTTTTAACGTCGTCTTTCTTGTACTTTCATACTGTACTTTTATACCTGCAAATTTGCATGCTAAACAAAGATGTCACCCTGCATGAAAACTAAAACCATCAGGATAGCCACATAACCAAAACCAAAATTAAAAATCAACCAAGATAAAATTCAACGCCACAACATTCAAAATATAA
>NW_018165597.1:276718-280096 GCF_001263595.1 Phalaenopsis equestris | reverse complement strand
CGACTGACAGCTTCTTACGAGCAACTCCCCACAAACCAACTCCCCGAAATAACGCCGACAGCTTCTATATGACTGCATATAGAACTCTAATAGGAATGTTCACAAACAGACTAATATTTGGGAAAGCATGTCCAAAACAACTTGAAAGTTATTCAAAATAGACTCTGAAAGTGCTAGCCATATTTCTTAAGCTAAATTACAATTTGAAAGATGTTGCTGAGAAAAGGTTATTATAATTAAATGAGCTTGAAGAGATAAGGAATGAATCTTTTAAAAGTGCTAAGATTTACAAATAAACGATGAAAATGTGGCTAAAAGATGAAAATGTGGCATGATTGGAGGATTCCTACAAAAAAATTTATGTCAGGGCAACAAGTTTTGCTTTATAATGCAAGGTTAAGGTTATTTTCAAGCTAACTTAAGTCTAAGTGGATGGGCCCATTTATTGTGATGAAAGTTTATCCCTATGGAGCAGTGGATATTAAAGATCCTAAAAATGATAAAGTTTTCAAAGTGAATGATAAAGTATTCAAAGTGAATGGTCACAGGTTGAAATCGTACTTTTTAGGTGACCAACTTAAATTAATTGATTTTCTAATGTTGGGTGATGCACCAAAAATACATGCAAATTTAGGCCTATATATTATACTTTTTTGGTGATATTGCACTTTAAAGGAAGGCATTTCTCAAGTTTTATTGTAGGTTGTTGATTTTTAGGACTTGAAGCAAAAAATTTGGATTCAAAATGGCATTTTCTGAAGAATTCTCAGCACCGATGGTGCTAGGATAGACGCCGATGATGCAGACCTACAGAACAGAGGCCAATATTTTCTCCATGCTAACGACACCATGAGCAGCGCCGACGGTGCCATTTGAAAAAAACCACAGAATTAATTCACAGGCCACTAGCACCAATAGAGCCAGAATGGGCGTCGATGGCGCCAATGTCGGTGCAAGGCCAATTTTTAGAAGATTTAATGAATTTGGACACTTTTTGAAGATTTTTTGAATGAACCTATTGGAAAACCAACATTAGGCTTTATTTAGAGAGAAAATTGATTATAAAAATCTCTCTTCTGCCTCCCCCAGCCACTTAGAGTCCATTAGTCATTTATTTGTTTAGAGTTTTGAGTTTTGTGGTGAGTTTAAGTGTGAATTCTTTTCTAAGAGTTGTTAGAGAGGGAGAGAAGTGAGAGATTTCTTCTTCCTTACATCTTCTAAGAGAGAATCAAGAGTATTGTAAAGTGAGAAAGAGTCCAAGAGTGGCTGCAAGGGATTTGTTTTGAGAAAGAGTTATAGATAAGTGTTGTTTGTTTCATATAGTTGTATGAACTTTCTTTTATATATGAAATTTATGTTTTGTTGTATCTTTCTCATGAAGTCTGAGTAGTTTCCTTTATCTTTCTCCCTACTCTGAGATATGGTGAAATGAAGAGATAATTTGGATGTGCCAATTTTAAAATATAAAATAAATTGTGATGTTTTTTTAACTCATTCTTAATTTACTTTTTGATCTGGTCAATTGAAATGTTAAAATATGTTGTGAAAAATATGATCCAGGAAATCGAGTATGAGTTCTACATCAGAGTGAAAATCACATTTAATTCCATGGAAGAGTATTTTGTTCATGGAATCAAGTGCAAATAAATAGAAAAATATACATTTTTGGGCATAAAATTAGAGATTTTAGGGTGACAGACTAAAATCCCCAATTTGGTCTTAGTGTTTAAGAGCTAAAGCGAGCGTTAGTCTTCAGAGGAAGGGAAGTGGGAGCTCTTGAGTGAGCGTCAGTTTCCTCTCAACATAACCACAAATTTAGGGACTAAACCTGAGATTAGCCAATGATTCTCTATAACACTGAGTCAGGGTAGAGAATTAATATTGCTCCAATTTGGCACAATACATATTTAAAACATTTATCTCATCTCATTTTACCAAAAACTCATTGTAGTGGGAACTCATTTTTTTTATATTAGATAACTTCATCACATAAACATAGTTTGGTAGTTACTATTTAAACTTTGCATTTCAATTTTGCTAGTAGTTAATAATTTAGTTATGATAGTACATCAAATATTCAAAATTAGTGACAATAATTTTATTTTATTGCTGTGAATTTCCTAGTTAATTTATCATTTCAAGTTTAACCCTTCCTCGTAGGATCGATATTTGGGCTTAAAAAGAAAGTTTTGTATTACTTGATAACGATACGTATACTTGCGTAGAATCGTTACATAAATTGCTTAAATTTCTTATTCATAAAATAACGCATCAAGTTCTTGGCACCGTTGAAAAGCGAAGTCAACTTTATATATTTTGCACAATCATATCGTCAGGATCAAGTTTTTGGCGACATTGCCTGGGAAGGTAATGGTAAATAAATAAATTAAGAAAATTGGGAAATTTAGCGATAACTATAAAATATTAAAAATAATAATAAAACCAAAAATCCAAAAAAAATAAAGAATTATATACTTAAGAGTATTTTTAAGAAATTTTTCTTTGATTAATATATTTATTTATGTGAACTATTGGATCTGAATGTTTAATACCTTACAGTTCAGAATTAGAATGCACTATTAAAGAAATTCATAAGCAACAAAAAGAAATTAAAATTTTGAATGAAATGATGAATAACTAAGATAATCAAATAAATGAAGATCGACAAAGACCTTTAAAAGATTATGCTAATCCTACAGTAGATGAACTTCACTTGACTATTCAAAATCTTGATGTTGTTTCTAATTCATTTAAGTTTAAATCTGCTGCTATTATCCGAATGGTACAAAATTATTAGTTTGGAGAAACACCTACTGAGGATCCTAACTTACATCTTGCTAGATTTATTGAAATATGTGCTACTTTTAAATATGATGGAGTGTCTAATGATGCTGTTAGGCTTAAAATTTTTCCTTTTTCATTAAGGGATAAAGCTAAAGTTTGGTTAAATTCATTAGCACCTGGATCTATCAGAACTTTGGGAGAACTATCACAAAAAGTTTTGGCGAAATATTTTCCACCATCGAAAACTGCTAAACATAGAAATGATATTACATCTTTTTTGTTTGTTTGAAGGGGAATCGATATATGAAGCCCGGCAAAGATTTGAAGATCTCCTTAGAAAATTTCCACACCATGCTTTACCAAATTGGTTAATAATTCAAACTTTTTAAAATGGATTTGTCGAATCACATAGATCTATTATAGATGCTGTTGCAGGTGGATCACTAATGTCAAAACCTTTTGATGAAACATACTCTTTAACAGAGAAAATGACTACTAATAATTTTCAATGGCCCTTTGAACATGTAAATCCTAAGAGAGTAGCAAATATTCATGAAAATATTCAAGATTCTGATGCAATGTCTATTTTGGTAT
>NW_018165597.1:267734-276342 GCF_001263595.1 Phalaenopsis equestris | reverse complement strand
GCTGCAATTAGGAATATTGAAAATCAATTAGGACATATTGCTACTGCACTTAGTAACAGACCTTCAGGAATTCTTTCGAGTACTGTAGAAGTTAATCCAAAAGATCAAAATAAGGAGCAAATTAAAGCTATTCAATTACAAAGTGGAAAAGAAGTAGAAACAAAAATCCAAAGAGAAACTGAATTTAAGGAGGAGAAGCAACCATAATGAAAATGAACCAATACAAGTTTCTTTAGAAAAACCACTACCTCCGTTTCCTCAATGATTGAAGCAGAAAAATAAAGATAAACAGTTTACAAAATTTTTGGAAATCATTAAAAAGTTAACGATAAATATTCCTTTCATTTGAGGTTTTGGAACAAATGCCAAGTTATGTGAAATTTATGATGGATATACTAAACAAGAAAAGGAAGTTTTCATATCCTGAGATTGCTGCACTCAGTGAAGAGCGTAGCGCTATTATTCAAAAAAAGCTTCCTGAAAAGTTAATAGATCCTGGTAGTTTTACTATACCTTATGCTATTAGTGAAAAGTTTTTTGGAAAAGCCTTATGTGATATAGGAGCGAGTACCAATCTTATGCCTCTATCAATCTTTAAACGTTTAAATTTTGGAGAGATTTCCCCTACTATTGTAACTCTTCACTTAGTTGATCGATCAATAACTTATCCAAAAGGAGTTATAGAAGATGTATTAGTAAAAGTAGATAAATTTATTTTCCCTGTAGACTTTATAATATTGGATATGGAAGAAGATAAAGAAATTCCTATTATTTTATGCATCAAGGAGAGCTGTGATAAATGTGCAAAAAGGAGAATTAATAATGAGTGTCAATGATCAAGAAGTAACATTTAATATTGTAAAAGCAATGAAATGTCCTACAATAGATAAAGATATTGAATGTTTTAGGATGGACGTTACTGATTATCTGAGTAATGAGCAATTTAAGGAAGTGTTTGAAGAAAAATTAAGTCAAGAAGAGTATTGTGAGAAAGAAAATGAAAGAAGAGAAGAGTACTTAGATTATATTCAGAAGAAATTTGAAACTTTAGACTTTTTGAAAAATGATAATAAAAATCTTATTCCTTTAAGTATTAAACCACCAAAAGTTGAACTGAAAGCATTACCCGCTCATTTAAAATATGTGTTTTTAGGAGATTCATCTACATCTCCTGTTATTGTATCTTCTAATTTAACTGAAATTCAAGAACAAAAATTAATAGAAATGTTGAAAAGATATAAAAAGGCTTTTGTATGGACTTTAACAGATATTAAAGGGATTAAACCATAAATTCGTATGCACAGAATTCTATTATATGAACAATATAAACCTAAAGTTGATCCTCAGAGGAGATTAAACCTAATAATGGAAGAAATTGTTAAAAAAAATCTTAAAATGGTTAGATGCTAGATTATATATCATATTTCAGACAATTCTTGGGTAAGTCCAATTCACTATGTTTCAAAGAAAGGAGGAGTGACAGTTGAAGTAAATGAGTAATACCTATCAGACAAGTTAATGGGTGGCGTATTTGCATAGATTATAGAAACTTAAACATTGCCACCAGGAAAGATCACTTTCTTTTACCCTTTCTAGAACTTAAACATTGCCACTAGGAAAGATCACTTTCTTTTACCCTTTCTAAACCAAATGTTGGATAGATTGGTTGGAAACAAATATTACTACTTTCTATATGGATATACCAGGTATCACCATATTCCAATTGCTCCTGAGAATCAAGATAAAACAACATTTACAAGCCCTTATGGAACATTTGCTTTTTTTTTGGAATGCCTTTTGGACATGTAATGCACCTGCGACATTTCAAAGATGTATGATGTCAATTTTTGGTAATTTAATTCAATATGGAATCGATGTATTTATGGATGATTTTTCTATATTCAGGACTTCATTTCAATTTTGTTTAAATAATTTAAAAAAAGTTCTGGAATTATGTGAAAAAATCAACCTAATACTAAATTGGAAAAAAATGCCAATTTATGTTTGTTGGAGGAATTGTACTTGGGCATAAATTTCTAAAAATTGTCAAGGAAGTAGATCTTACAAGACATCAAACAAAAACTCAAGTTATTGAGAAATTACCACCTCCTACCACGGTTAGTGGGGTAAGAAGTTTTCTAGGACATGCTGGTTTTGGCAGGCGGTTTATAAAAAATTTTTCAAGAATAACTAAGCCATTATGCCAACTTTTAGAAAAAGATATAAAACTTAATTTTAATGAGGAATGCATAAAAGCATTTGAACTGTTAAAAAAAATCAATCACTATACCTATAATAGTTCCACGTGATTGGGAGATACCATTTGAAATAATGTGTGATACTAGTGATTATGCTATTGGAGTTGTTTTAGGACAAAGGCACAACAAAGTTTTTAAAGTAATATATTATGCTAGTAAAACTCTAAATGATGCTCAAATTAATTACACTACTACTGAAAGAGAGTTATTAGCTATATTCTATGCCTTTGATAAGTTTAGAGTTTACTTAATTGGAGCCAAATGTATAGTGAATACAAATCATTATGTTATCAAATATTTGATGCAAACGAAGGATGCTAAACTAAAATTAATTAGATGGATACTTCTACTGCAAGAGTTCGATTTTTTGGTAGTAGATAAAAAGGGAAATGGTAATCAAATAGTTAATCATTTATCTAGACTAGAAAAAGAAATATTAACTAATTTTGCAAATTAAATTTTGGAAACTTTCTCTGATGAACAATTATATAATATTGATGTAATGAAAATACTGTGGTATGCTGATATAGTAAATTATATTGTGAGTGATATTCTACCACCAGATGTGAAGAATAAAAAACCAAAGAAATTTATTTATGATTCAAAATTTTATTTTTGGGATGACCCATATTTATATAAATAGTGTAAAGATCTAATTATTAGAAGGTGTGTGCCTTATGAAGAAACTCAACAAATAATTGAAAGATGTCATGATTCTGAATTTAGACTTTTCTAGTTTTTTAGGAATAGTCAACAGGAAAGTCCTATGGCTAGACCCTAGGCTACAAAAGAGGAAAAAACCAAACCTCAACCAAAAGGGAGGTTAACAATGTGGGGATTATATTTTTTGGGACCGTTTATGCTATCATTGGAAATTTGTATATATTTCTTACTATTGATTATATGTCCAAATGGATTGAAGCTATTTTTGTACCTAAATGTGATGCTCGAAGTGTTTCAAATTTTTTTAAATAAAAACATTTTTATAAGATATGAAATGCTGAGAGTGATTATTACGGATGGATGATCTCATTTTAGGAATAAGAGGAACGAGAAATTGATTAGAAAATATAATATTATGAATAGATTCTCTAATGCTTATCATCCCCTGTTGACCTCACTATTATCCTCAAATGAGTGGTCTAGTAGATTTATTAAATCGTGAAATAAAATGAATTTTTAAAAAAACTATAAATCCCTATAAATTAAATTGGTCAGCTAGATTAGATACTGCATTATGGGCATACAAAACTGCTTATAAGATCTTATTGGAATGTCCCCATATAGACTTATTTTTGGAAAAAAACTTGTCATTTACCCGTAGAATTTGAGCATAAAGAATTTTGGGCTATTAAGGAATTTAATTTTAATCTAAAAGATGCTAGTGAGAAAAAATTATTGCAACTCAATGAACTTAAAGAGATTAGAAATGAAGCATATGATAATGCAAAAATCTATAAGGAAAAAATAAAAATATGGCATGATCGGGAATTTGAACCTGGACAAGAAGTTCTATTATATAATATTAGATTGAGATTAATTTCAAGAAAACTGAAATCTAGATGGTTACGAAAATTCAATGTGATTAAAGTATACCATTATGGAACTGTAGTTATTAAAGATCCTAAAACTGGAAAGATATTTAATGTTAATGAGCATCGATTGAAACATTAATATGAAGGGCACATACCATAATTTAAATAAATTTTGATGTTGAGTCATCCTGATTAAACAATAGTACATCAGGGTGACGATGTTAAACCAAGCACTTTGTGGGAGGCAACCCATATATATCTATTTATATATATCTAAATATCTTACTATTTTGTTTGATAAGTATTTTATATATTAGGAAATAATAGTATTTTTGAATCATACACAAATTTATATATCATAAATTAAGACAAATATTGGTATTGGAAGAAAATTTAGAATTGAAATTAACAAAAAAAAGAAGCGACACAACATTGGCCTCTGGCACCGACGACGCCCATCTACACAAGCCATGACGCCGACAACGGCATCGGGATCACCGATAGCTTTTTGAGCAGTTCCTAATGTTCAGGATGAATTTGACAAATTTTGGCAGAATTGCACTCCGAAAAAATCGCCTAGAGGTGTTTTTAAAGGCCTGAAAACTGCCTTGGATGGCCAAAAACTTCCAAATTTTTAAATTCATAACTTCCAATTCCAAAAATACTTCAAGGTATGGAGTTTTCAATAGAAAAAATTTTATCAGTTTTGACGCACAGAGATTATACGACAAAGTCATCATAAAGAAGAGACTTATCAAGGAGAGAGACTTTATCAATCATGGATTAAGTAATCCAAGTTCACAGATTGAGAAAATCATAGTACAGAGAAGTTGGGACGTTCTATGCTACACTACCGCTGTAGTTGTTGTACCAGTGGTAAAGGAATTCTATGCTAACTTACATGGAATCACCAAGCAGTCTTCTTCATTTGAGGTAAAGCTGCACCATTTACTCTGCCTCAAATTAATAATTTTTATATGATAAAATGTGTGTCAATCTGTCATTATATGAATTTTATCCCAATGAGAGATATGATGCAAGATGTATACAAATTTCTGACGAATAAAAATGATAATTGGGAAATCAGAGATGAGGGATACATTAGTTTCTCCGCCTTACTGCTTAATCCAATATCTAAACAATGACATATCTTCATATCTGCAAAATTACTCCCTACCATGAAGATTAATAGAGTTACCAAAGAAAGTGCAATTTTAAACTATTGCATTCAAATGGAAAAGCTCATTGATGTGGGATAAATTTTTTAAAATCTATTATGGGTATTATTATGAATGGGCCTATATATGGACTGGGGCATCCTTCTACAATTTTCTTACTTTGTAGTCAATCTCAAGTGCCATATGAAAGTTGGGAGAAAACATTATTACCCTAGGAGCCCATGATTCCGATTGATGAAAACTATATTGGGAATGGAAATGAAGCATTGGATATTATCTTGAATCATTCATCACATGCTTCAACATCATTAATGCCCTATATAGTTTGAAGTTCAATAACTTTGGAGAAGAAAATGAAGAAAATTGAAAGAGAACTTCAGAGTATTATGAATGCAATAGGAAATTTTAACTACCTTTTTGATCACTTAGATTGGAGGATAAAGGAGAGCTTTGATCATACTGAAACAATTGAAGCATGTTTAGTGCAGATGTTCAAGAAAAATGAATGGATCGATGAAAATTTGACTGATCAATTCCCGTACAGACCCTCTACAATTTATACGTCCATTACCAGTCTAAGGGAGATATTAGAAGAGGAGAAAGTACTGAAGTTGAAGTAGAGCAATTGAAAAAAATGGACTCTCTACTATTTTAAAGTAATTATGTTTTTAAAGTGATTGTGTTTTATTTACATTGCTTTAGAACTCTTATAACTTTAATTGTGTATAGTTTTGTGCAGCGTTCTAGTGTTGTGGCTTGATTTCAATGCTAAATTATAATTTAGTTTGCTTTATGTATATGTGAGTGTGATTAGAAAATTGTATTTGTAAAAATTTGGATTTTCTTATATAAAAGTTAGTTTAGTGTTGTTTGTGAAAATGCTTATTTGTGAATTATTTTAGGATGAATATTTATTTAAAAAGACTAATTAGACTTTGGAGTGAGTTGAAAGAAAGTTGAAATTATGAAAAACGAAAAATATGAAATTTTTGGCACTGGCGCCGATGGCGCCAGCATGGGCGCCGACAGCGACCTCGACCTGTAAGTGCCTAAACCCCTTAAAATTTCGTGATTTACAAAGTAAAAAACACCTTTTTTACCTCTTCGGTTACCTTCAACCCCCAGTTTGTGCGGCTAGGTCTTACTAGTGCTTGGTTTTGAGGCGATTTGAAGGCAAAAGAAAATCGGATTTCATCTTCTCTCGATAAGAGCTATACTTTGAACTCAAAATTTTTTATTTTCACCAAGGATTTATGTTATATTGCTGAGATCCAAAATTTTGAAATTTTTGGGAAGATTTTGAGAAAATCCTTTAGGGAAGAACTCTTACTTAGTAGATTTAAGTTTAGAACATTCCACATTGCGATTTTTGGAATTTTCGGAATTTATTTGGATTTTTAAATTTTTCTTAGAATTTATTTGGATTTTTAAATGTTTCTTAGATTACCATGGCATCGAGAATGAGCAAGGGAAAGAGCTCAAAAGTTTGTTAACTACAAAGCTAACATTTGTTTTAATAGTCTGCTTGGAATTAAGATAGTAATTCTGGATCGTGCATTTAAAAATTCGGGTGGAGAAGTCGAAAGATTATTCGTTGCTTGGCAGTGGGAGAAATTTTGTTACTTTACTGCCGAGGCTATTATTGATATAATGTTTCCATGCCAACTTTAAGGAAACTTCTGAGGACTACATTTTGTTTGAGGAAAAATGATGGAATTTACTCTAAGAAGAATTAATGAATTTTATCAGTTACAGGACGTATATAGCTGTCAGTACAAATCATTTTCTACTACAAATGAGGCCTTAGATGAGGTTATTTCTTTTATTATTGACGGAAGAGGAGCTTGGCAGGTGGAGAATAATGTTAAGGTAGACTTCCCTCTTTCTATTTTAAATGTAGTATCTAAGGCCTGGCACTACTATATTACTACTTTATATATGCTAGAATGATATCGACAAATCATCATAGTGAGGTTACAAAGGTTAGAGCCATCCTAAACTTTTGTATCCAACAGATGAGAAGGATAGATGTAGGCTTAATTGTTTATAGAAACACTCGTTCTATTGCTTTAAGTGAGAATACTGGTGGTTTAGCACACCCTGCTCTGATCTTCACACTATGTGAACAGGCAGGAGTTGATTTTGGAATGAATGAGGAGAGGATTGAACCTCTAAAACCTATTGGGCTTGCAAATATTAAAACTTATGAATCTCATGTTGGATGGAGATCTGGAAGTAGGAGTAGGGATATTCCTTCTACTTCTAGTACCCCTACTCTCCAGGGACTTATGGAGCAACTGATGACCCAACAGGGAGATATCTTGAGGATGGAAAGTATGGAGGCCAGAAATGCTCATAATGACGGTTTGACAAAACAGAAGTTTGAGTATGATGCTGCTTATGATGATGCGATGGTAAAATACATGAGGGGTGACCACTTAGTTCAATTCCCTAGTCACCCTGTCTTTACCTAGTATCAACAGCAAAACTTTGATGTAGAAGATGATGATGATGATGACTAGTGATGTTTTAGTTTAATCTTCAATTTAGTTTATAGTTGTTTGTACTTTATAGTTGTAATTGTTTGTTTTTACAGTGTGATACTTTGCTTTGTTTTAGGCGTTTTGTTGTATTGTGAACAATAGGATTGTAAAATTTTTTTCACATTGGAAATCATTATAGTGTTGTTGTTAGTTTTTAGTACTTTGTTGAATTTATTTGTGGTAAATTATTTCTCAGCAAATTTTTATATGTATTGTGTGTTATTTATTGTTTTAAGTATTGTAGCTTTTCATATTAGCACCTACAATATTTCAGAGTTAAGTTTCAATATCAGAACCATCAACGGGTAAGTCATTTCTTTATATATTAAATGTTTTCTTTCTCCTTATATTTTTAAAGTTTTTCATGCAAAATATTTTAAAAATTTAAGTTTAGGGGAAAGAAAAATTTCATTTTAAAGAAAGAAACATAATTTTAATTGTCCTCAATTAGCTAAATTTTCAAAAATTTTTAAATTAAACATGGCCTTTGGTATTAGAGGGTAACTTTAGATAACTATATTTGTGTTTCTAAATGTACAGAAGTAAAAATTTTCAATAATAAAGGTTAATTTTAGAGATTAAGATATTTTGTATGAGAGAATAAGACAAGGTTTTTCTATTGTAAGTAAAGGAGTTTGTATTTTTGAAGTATTAAAAATCTTAGAGATTCATGTATGAAGAAAAGAATAAAACTTTCTAAAATATCTTTAAAGCTAATATAAATTTATAAAGTAAAGCAATGTGAGAAGTTTTTAACTTTAAGAAGAGGATAGTGAATTTCTAAATCATTAAAGGCTATCCAGATATAGTAATTCACACATAATAAAAAAAGAGACAAAAGAAAAGAAAAAGGATTGAAAATGATCCTGAAAAGAAAGGAAAGAAAAGTAACGAAAGAAAAAAGATGTGAGGAGAAGTTTTAGAAGATGCCTGATAAAAAGTTGGCTTCACTTGAATCAACTTAAAGAAGAAGGCTTGGCTACATTCTATAAACTTATATTTAAGTATTAACATATTTACTAATAAAGTTTCATGAAGTTATTTTTCATATGGATATTCTAAGTGGATTTAATATGACAATTTGCAATTTTCCT